>NC_056733.1:1891200621-1891328121 GCF_019279795.1 Protopterus annectens | reverse complement strand
CAGATTCAGCCCCCGACAACTCCACCTGTGTCTCACTATGGCCACCATCATCAGAGTCTGATGAGACACTGACATCAGGTTGTGAGGGGGACAGACTCTAACCTCCTCTGTTCAGTTGTGAGAAGCAAGACAAAAGCAGTTCATTACCGCCTGCACTATTATGCATGGTAATCCAGAGAGACTCATACAGATGAGGATCCACAACTGCATTACATGTCCCACATCTTCTCATCTCTGATCCCATGCAAAACATACAAACTCACAACAGCATACACAGACATGTTAGGCCCTTTATAACATCTGGTTAATGATGCCTGTACAATACATCCATGAGGTATGCAATATGACAGTGTATGTGATAGAACTACACATATAACTCAGTACACCTATCCTGCGAATGATATGCCAGTTGTAGTATCACTTACTCAGATATGTACCATCTCCCTACTGTGTGTGAACGGGCATCTTGGAATAATTGCCTCATGTATAACAGGCTGCGTAGGTGCTCATAACTATAAGTGCAAACATGTTAATGTTTGTACAAATACACATCCATGATTCCCCAGTCTATGTACTGTACTTAACTGTTCTGAAATGGAACATACAAATATTCTGCTCTGACTAAGCACAACAATTGCACATAAGGCAAAATGGCAGCCTTTAACTTTCATAGGGTATATATGATCTATTAAACAATGGTATCACACTTACCAGGTACAGGTCCATGGACTAAAGTCACACCTGACAGACCTATGACAAGGTGTGGGAGAAATATAGTCAGCAACAACAAATGTTTCAGTGTTATAAGATAATATTTTGCGTATATCCACATGTACAGTAGCTAATGTGATACTGGCTATATTGCTGACATTCTGAGTATGTATGAACAGCTGTGCATAAAACCCAAAACCCAAAACCCACCCCCCAATGCAGATAGACCTGACACCCATGTACTGGTATGTAGAGCATGCCACAATTACTGATATAGTATTATACAGGTGAAGAGAGTAAGCTTACCTGGATGCTCCTCTGATGTGGATGCTGTGGCACCCACTTCTAGGATGTATGGCGTGATGGATGCCTGGGAGCTGTTGTTTGATGAATGGCTCACCAGGAATTCCTGTGTGACCGGGAGTGGTTGTTCTGTCGCAGGCCTTCCACCGGTGGCAACACAATCCCTTGCAAAAGCAGCTGCCCTTTGATGCGCAGCATTGACCATATCCATGGCCCAGTATCAGACCTGCTCATGGGTCCTGTCCTGTTGGCCAATCTGATTAACAGCCCTCACAAGGTCGCCCCACAATGCTGCCCACTGTTCACAATTGTAGTGGGAAAGCAGGATGTGATGATGGAGTCTGAGGGCATCCAGTATAACATCATTCTCTGCAGACAAGGTACATCATTCCTGCAAGACAACAAGAGGGGAACAAATTACAGGATCAGATACGTGGATGTCCACTATGTACATACCCTATACACCCATAATGGCCTGTACTATCCACTGCTACCTCACACGTCATACCCCACAGTCTGGCAACACACTACATGTGTGGCTATCACCAAGATAGCAGCAATACTGGGTTATGTCCCTGTGTGCCGTGACAGATTCTGGTGTATGTCCCTACACCCATCACTGCCGTCTACTGTGGTGTGTCCCCTACAGGCAAATTCCCACTAATAAATAATACTGCCACTGTCGGACAAATAGTAGTGTGGTATTACAACAACTATATGGGGACAATCCAGCAACACCAGTGTGCCACAATAACAGACAGCAATGCAAACCTGCTGTAGTACATGTTCTCTGTAGGCATCATACCTCTCAGCTATACAGATGTTTGCAAAATGTCAACATGTTTACCTCATAGATGTGGCCCTTTTTGCACAAACACATGGATGTCTGACAAATGGTTGGCCAATCATTGATAGTTACTGTCAGAAAATAATACCAGAATCTGACTGTCACATGTCAGACCCCTCAGAAAACACTTCTGCTACAGTAATAGCTGTTAAGTCTATTCACATTCTTAATTTGTATGGCTAATATATATACTCCATCACTGAGTTTGGGCCTTTGTCCCCCCATTAATTATGGTTTTGTCCTGATTTCTTACTGTTGGAGGTTGAGAGGTACGTTAGGCACAGCTCTCAACCAAACAGGGATGAATGTCAACAAAAAAAAGACTTAGACAAGGTACATCAGGGACATCCAGGGACACTTTTACAATGTTAGAACTATTTATGTGTGACATTGACAGACTGAGAGGAGGTGAATTACAGTACATTGTTTGATGTTACAGGAGTGTACACCCTTACTTAGTGTCACTATGTCTTATGTGTAATCCACTATCTATACTACAACAGCCGACCATTGTAGGAGGGATTGATAGGGACAGAGCGGAGATGTGAATCAAAGCAGGGACAGTTGAGAGGCATGCCTGTAGGTGTTGGACAGCAGAGTAACACTGATATGTCAATACCACAGATGTAATACATGCCTCCTGTTGTAATCCCTATTCCCCTTGCCTCCATCCTCCCATCTGCATCCCATTTATGGGGAAATCTATTACATACCTGGTAAAGGAAGTATTCCTTTTTTGAAAGCATTCCTATGCCAATGCCTTGCATATATGCTGTCTGTGTGACTAAAACCACATAAAGACCTGTTCCCCATAAGCAGTTGCTTGCCCTTCATAGGTAATGCTCATTAATAGGTAATTGCCTCTGCACCAATCTGTGGCTCAAAATTGCTAACTGCATTCAAAAAGCTGAAGTGCACTATCATTAGCCAATGACATGGCACCACAGTGCAATATATAAGGCCTTCATGTAGGACTAAGCCCCTTTTGTAGATTTTGAGATGGCATTACTGAGGTATGGAGACTACAGCATCACAGAGGGTAGGTACAAATGCTGTCCACTGTGGAAATATATGAAGTCTGTCCACAGGTTTGCCTCATATGTTTCATCAGCGTCCCATGACATTGTGGTCATCTGGCAGTTCACTGGCATACATTGTGGGTTGAGGTCAGCAAGGGGAAAGAGACATGTGAGTGTCACACTTCATATCCATTAGAATATGCATGCTAATGCAGTAGCTGCTAGTCTATCACACTGTTAAACATGTCCATATCTCTGGGCCTTTGCCCCCCTTTATATATGGTTGTGTCCGGATCCCTTGTTCTAGAGTGTTGGGAGGTATGGTAGTTTCTGCAAGCCCCCCTGCACCCCCCCATGTGGGGGCCTCCGCCCCCCACACCCCCCGTAATTAAATATACCAACTCCAAGGTCGCACTACAGTGGGGTTAGGAAATTACATTTTTCCCTCATTGCAGTGCAACCTTAGAGTTGGTATATTTATTTACGGGGGGGTGCAGGGGGGCTTGCCCCCCTGCATAAATGCAGTACTAAGTCTGTGGAATGTTATTTCTAGTTGCTTTCCAGTTTTCAATGATTTGAGATTCGATGATATGGGTTTTCGACGATTTGGGTTTTCGATGATTTGGTCTCAATGTTTTGGGCTTCGATGAAATGAAATTCGATGATATGAAGTGGAACCGTTAACATACAGCTGTGTATGCTCCAAGCTGCAGCTGCTGCTGCAGCCTAGGACACGTAGGGGGGAGTGTGAACACTTTGGAGGACAGCAAGCTGTAAGTGTAACTGTGGCAGCAGTATAGGCCTTGCTGTTACAGCAGAACCAGGGTATGGTTACCCATTACAGTCCAAATTGAGGCATGTACTTAAGGTACATCTGTTATGCAACAGTGCCAATAACAGAATAGTAGGCGACATATGGTTAGGCTATACAAATATGTGCAGTGTGTCCTTACCTGCAGGCCTTTGACTTGCAGAAATGGGTAGCAGATAATTCAGTAGCAGTAGCCTGTGAGGATTAAAAAATTGCACGACTCAGTCATTACTTGTGGTCGTCGCAACAATGTAATTGAATTGCAACACAATGGATTCAAACACAGAACTGCGTGTGTCAAACTGTACTGCATGTAAAGCAGTTTACAGACTGAGCTACTGAGTCAGTACTGCAACAGGTGTATTTGCAAGATATATGTGCAGGCATACAGGCTGTGACACATTGTCTGTATCCATCAGTATGTGCAGGGCTTTCAAAGGCAGTTTTTCTGCATCTGGGTCCCAGTTTAACACATGTACTTTGCCATTGATGTCTTAGCAGGTGTATTTAAAGATGTTGCTGATAAACAGGAATATTTACCTGCTATCTCAGGCTTCACATACTTCCATTATTACTTATTTGGCTGTCTACTGGTGTATTTTTGCATTGGAGTCCCAGGTACACTCACATTTTTCCCATTAGGTTTAATTTCAGTCTGCCAGTGGCAATCAGTATGTTTTGCTGGAAACACCTGCTTTAATTAAGATGTGTGTGGCATAGTGGGTTAATGCTGTAGCTGACAGGGGCCCAGGTTCAAAATATAGGCAGAGGTGATTATTTTATACATGTGACTAACAATGTGAGAAACACATAAGATGATTAAGTCTCGTTAAAGCTCATTTAAGCGGATGTGTGTGATGCAATGCAGCACTTAGCTTAGCTCTGGGCAAATCCATGCTAAAAAATTAAAAAGAAAAGAAAAAGTGTGTGATAGGACAGTGGTGAAATGGGGGCAAGCAAGGGGGGAAACATAGTGAAAGGCAGGTAGGGATGTGCAGGAATTCTGTAGGAAAGAACTGTAGCTTTCCATTTCTTGTACAGCAACAGCTGTGCAGTTTGACAGATTTTGTAGATGAATTTGGACTCTCAAACCCCAGAGAGAGGGGTGAGGAAAACATAAATGTTTTGTGAAGTCAATTGGACCATATTAGTTGTGTCCAGTAGATACATGTGTGAAATGGAGAGCTATGTATGGGGCAAGATTTTTTTTTTTGTGGAACAGATGCCCATTTTTTTTTTTTTTTTTTTTTTAAGAAGAGAGTGGAATGTTGTGGAAGGGACATAGGTACATGTGGGGAGGTAAGTTAGGTAGGAAAGGATGCAATAGCAGACAGACAAGATAGACAAGACAGGGACAGTGTGTGACACATGAGGGGGGTAAACACTTTGGATGTGGAGGGGGTTGAGGAATCTGAGACACATGTGCCTCCAGACAGCAGCAGAGTGACTGACATCCCCACCCACAGGCAGTCCACACTGCTCCTTCACTGCCACAAAGGAGGCTGTGCTGGAGGCTGGGCACCAAGTCTAGCCTGCTGCGTCAGGTTGGCCAGTGTGTCCTCAATCTGGCACAGGCAATGTTCATAGCTGTCATGAATGATCCTGTGCACCATGGCTGGTAGTTGCTGTTGGGTGACTACCTCTCCTCCACCACCGCTCCCAGAAAGAGGCTGGGCCCCGTCCCCTGAGGTGGTTCTACCTGAAGGTGGTGCAGAGGCAGCAGAGGGGGCACCACTGGCCTGTGTCCCAGAAGTGCCAGGACCTGGTTCCACAGCCAGCTGAAGTAGGGTAGGTGGATCACTGGGAACTGGCCTACCCTGACATATTGTGATGATGGATAGGTTACTTATTCCCAAACATTGTTAGTAATAACAGCATGCCAGAACACTGGAAATAAACTGATTACAAACCAATGCATATTATGTGAAACAACAATAAATAACAGAACAGTCAGAATGCAAACAGCATGCCAGTAACAGCTACAGCATAAGGCCAACAGAACTGGTGATTCAAAAAGATACATTAATATGCAACCATTATAATGCAGAACAATAATAAAACACATGTCCCAATATACAGTTTAATGTAACAACATATGTCGGTAGTAAACCATAACCAATGAATAACAATAATAAATAAATGAAGATAAGGGGTGGGGAGAGAAAGAAATACATTCCATTAATACCATTATAGGCTATATAGTTGACAACAGTACTACTATCTGCTCTACAGGTCTGTCCTTCCTTTATGTGTACCGGTCTCCTATAGGTGCTCTTGCATGTACATACTTCTCAAGCTATCTGCATGGGACAGTATGGGCCAAGCAGTAACAACTGTAGGTACACAACTACACAGAACATTTGCACATCAGGTGGACCTATATAACTACCAAGGTGTACTGTGGGCTGATGTAGTGATACTTTGCAATTTTGGTAATCATTTGTATGTTAAACTTGTGACAGATGGATTACGCACTACTAATTACATTATGTGACAGCATGACACTTGAGAAACATGTATGTGTACAGTACAGAAAGTAAATAACTATTATGCCTTGCTTGACAGGCATGCGGATATAACCCAATGGCAGTGACTGTAGAGGACATTTGCATCAAATGTATTAACTGACTGCAGCAAGACACTCCAGGCATACAGCCATACCAAGATTACACATTTTATTTCTTTCACTTTATTTTAGTATACTAATTTCCTTTATTTTATGTGGTATTATCACATTCCTGGTAATGATTTTAACAGTCTGTGACATCTGAACACACAATTATTTACTCATAATATGGGCTACCTGACCCATTTACCTGTAGTCCCTGTGGAGAGAATTTCTGTAATCATTATGTGATTGATACTGTAATATTATTGGCAGGCATGGGAATAGAACACAATTGCAATGAATGTAGAGGACATCTGCATCAAATGTATTAATTGACTGCAGCAACCTTTAACAGATACTCCAGGCATGCAGCCATACAAAGATTACACATTTTATTTTATTTTATTATTATTATTATTTCCTTTATTTTATGCTGTATTATCATATTCCTGGTAATGATTTTAACAGTCTGTGACATTTGAACACACAATTATTTACTCATAATATGGGCAACCTCACCCATTTACCTGTAGTTCCTGTGGAGAGAAAATCAGTCATCATTATGTGACTGATTCTGTAATATTTGGTGCTACATAGCACTGGATTTGAACCCTGGTCTGTGTGTGGCAAAATGTACTTCATACAGAGCATTTAACAAAATGAGCTACTGTGTCACTGCTGATTGCTGACTGACTGATGTTTACCTACAGCTCACCTGGAACCAAAATATGACCTGTTAATAGTACTATAGTTTTATACTAGACTGCAGTGACAGTTGAACACACATGCATGAAATTCAAGCCTGAAAGAGATACTAGGTAACCTGTACATTACTAAATAGAATGCAGGTGTACACAATATATCGTTAGTGGGGTGAAATATCTATGAAGTCAACAAACAATATCAGATCATGAGCTGGGTATCTCACCCATATACTTTGCTTACCGGCTGTTTATGGAAGACATGAGCATTATGTGAACAATATTGGCCTTGAAACAGCCTTGACCATTATTATATGTGTTAAATATGACATTTTGCAGCCATTATATTTGCAGTGTACAGCTATTACACTGTCATACTTGACTGCAGTACCTTACCTCACAGCCTGAATGCATATACTTGAAATGCAATGGTTAAAACAAGGCAATCCTGATGTACAGTTTACCTTGCTGTTATTGGTATTGGTTCATGTGTTATTGCAGCACAGTTATCATAATTTAATTATTGCAAAACAGCTCTAATTCCACACTTATTACACAATAGTGTTTATTAGAGATACCTTCATACATTTACTGGTATAATTTCAAGTTTTTATTGCACAACAGTTGTCAATATGCAGGTGTTGTGATACAGGTGTAATTATACAGTTATTGCACTACAAACATTTTGCAGACACTTTATTAAGGTTAATGCTTTACTCTTTCTAGATTATTTGACTTAAGATAGAAAATACATCTGTATTCACCACACTCATGGTGCAACCTGGCCAAGCACCCTGTATGTGCCTCAATTTTGTGAGCACTCTCCTCTGCAGCTGCTGGGAGAGAGGCACACCATTATGCATTACTAGTTTAGTAGACATTCAGTTTAGATATTGGTCAAACAGAGATAAATGTACTTACAGACATGCGGGGCATTCCCTGCCAGAGTGTCTTGAACCCAGGTGGCCAAGAGATCCCCCTACTGACACTTCAGGTCGTCATAGTGATGACGGACCTGCTCACCTGTGTGGTGGATACCTGTCACACTGGTGTGTTCATGTGCCAGCTGGTCCCAGGCCTCTGCCTTGCACTCTGAGCCCTGGAACTCCCCCTGCAGCAGCTGATCTTCATGGTTTTCCACCAGGAGTCCAACCATGACCCTGGACTCCTGAATGCCCCATTGCTGCACTCGGAAGTGCGCACCATCTCCAATGCCAGCCATAGTCACTACACAGTTAGAACTCCAACAGATTATTCTGTATTCCTGCCTAGTGAGTTTTATATAGCCTGTTTTCCCACCTTTAAACACCACTGGGCAGCATTTAAAAAGTGCTGTGTCACTTAGCAGCAAGCAAACCAGCTCACCCATGCTTAGTAGTGCACAAACCAGCCAAGCGGTGCCAAGCAGTGCATAAACATTTTCAGTCATTATTATGTTTATGCTGTGCTTAGCAGGTCTCAGCAGAGCTTAGCTGAGTCCAGCGGGCTGGTATTTAAAAATAATTGGCATAATTTTTATTTCCAAAATAAATGCTTGTTTTCTCTTCCTTGTATTCAAACCCTGCACCTACTGAACATAAGACCATAATCCTTCCTACTTAGCTACATGGATATGTGGAATTCTACAATACCTTTATATATACCTCTGAGCTATGTATAAGCACTACTGAGCACTGCACCTCGCTGCTCAAACCCTCTCAATATGCTTAAACTTGACCTTTAAGTAAATAATTAAATGCATTTGGTTTCTATTTTTAGATGTCTGGCAGGTGTCTCTGCACTGCTTAGCATTGCTGTGCTCTGTGCCACACTGCACAAATGTGCTTTTTAAAAAAAAAAATTACATTGATATAAAGCAATTGGACAGTGCCGGGAGTGTGATACTCATCTGCAGACACAGTTAGCACCACAATCCCTACACTGATTCAATAACCATGTTCCATTGCTCTCACTCAGCAATGCACCATCATTAATACACATGGCACGCTGCTGAGAGGGAACCATGTACAAGGACATGGTAACATTCCGTGTAGGCTCTACACTATGCCTACATGGAATTTATTAAATCTGGGGGAGTGTTTTGGCTAAAATACCTAAATAAGTTTGAGGGTATTTTTAAGGCTAAGTTGAGTATTTCATTTTTTTTTTCAAATGGGAATATTCAAAACAAAACAAAACTGTGTAGTCAATTTACAGCAGATGAAGTATTATAAATGGATATATATATTTTTTTCAGGGTGGACTGTGTACGACCATTGAACATGCTGAAAAGAAGATGGATAATTGTAGATTGATACATGGGAACTGGGGGTAACTTTCAACTGACAAAAAATTAAGTTGAGAAAAGGGACTGTGAAATATGTTAACTAGTTAAAGAAACCTACGCTGTTAGAGAATGTGATATGAAACCTTGGAAGTCAATGTGGAGAGAGAGGCCATACAGCAAAGAACTGTAAAATAAAATAAAAATAAAATAAAATGCTCCAAATATTTGAAGGAAGGGCATCTTTCATCTGATTGTGTGGATGATAGGGATGTGAAAGAGAAAAGTAATGTTATGCAAAATGAAGAAATGGGGCTGAAAATGGTTTATGAAAGTAAATAAACATCTAAAAATGGGGAAAGTTTTTTTGGGGGGGGATATTTGAAGGAAGGGCATCTTTCATCTGATTGTGTGGATGATAGGGATGGGAAAGAGAAAAGTAATGTTATGCAAAATGAAGAAATGGGGCTGAAAATGGTTTATGAAAGTAAATAAACATCTAAAAATGGGGAAAGTTTTTTTTGGGGGGGTAGAAAGAAATGAAGAAAACGTTAATGAAAATTAACACATTACTGTTAAAGGTTGATAATACTGTAATGGAAAACAGGCATGAATGTTTTAAAGAAAAGGGGTATAATAAAACAAAAGAAAATGGTGCTGAAGAAGGTAAAGGAGCAATAAAAATCTTTAAGGGACATAATAAAGCACAAGAAAAATAAAATGAAGGCAATAAAGAAAAATACAATGAAATGAAAGGGCTAATTTTGCTGTAATATCTGTTAAATATAAACTGTAAAGACTGAATTTATGGTATGTGGATAGTGTATGAAAATTAAACAAGATATAGTATCTTAGATGTTATATTTTGCTGTGTTCTGGGTAGCAATTTTATATAGTAATGGTGAAAAAACTTACAGAGAAAAAGCAAGTGGGTGGAATTTACTGGAGAAAACTAGCAAGGGAACCAAGGTATTGGGACCAAATAATTAGAGAGGGAAAGATAACAGAGTGGGATGAGAGCAAACAGAAATCTGGACCTCAGGTTTGAGACAGTGTTTCCTATCAGGGATTGATATCAGAGTACAGGTAAAGAGAAAGGGCTGGGGAAGTCCTAAGTGAAAGTACTGCTCGAGTAGAGTTTTTAGTTGAATCTATAACAGAAACTGCTGTTAAAAAGGGGATAATTAGTAGAGCATATAAATTATTGCATGATAGTATAGAGAATCAATCAGTGGAGGTTAGAAAAGATTGGGAAGACAAACTAGAAAAGCAATTCACAAGAGAACAATGGGAGGATATATGTATGGATCCTGAATACACAGCAAAAATGAAACCTGAATATGCAGAAAAGTCCAGAATATTTAAGATTTTTTGCTTACATAGGTATTTTTTATGCCCCAAGTAGACTTCAAAGAATTTTTCCTCAGCAAATGTTGGAGGTGTGTTTGGGAAGAAAAAGGAAACAGGGAACATACTTTTAGGAAGTATAATGAGATGACAGATTAAAAAAAAATTCCCTATATAGTACTCTGTCAGAAATAGTGGCAGAGTAAATTGGTTGTAACTAAGGAAATGATCCCTTTGAGCCAGGACACAGGCTCTGAATTATTTAGCCATAGTAAGGCTTTATTAAGTTTAATTCTATTGGCTGCCAAAAAAGCCATTACTAGAAAATGGAAATCAAAATCTAAACCAGCTGTACTTGAAGTACTGAATATTGCAAAACAAATAAAAGAGCTATAAGTGGGAGCTTTAGAAAACAGAAGGAACAAATTACACAGAAACAGGTTGAATTTGTGGGAACAATACATGCAGAATAATATTCAGGAGGATGAGGCATGAGGTTTAAAGTAGACAGGAACTTTGTGATTTATGTACTGGACTAAAAGACAGTTATAAAACAGGGTGCTGGCGGAAATTGGGCTACTGTTGGCCAAAGGAGGAGAAGAGGTGGAAGGCATGCCCGAAGGCAGGTAAGGGCTAGGACTGTGATAGTGAGGGTCAGAACTTTGAATGTTGGCAGTATGACTGGTATAGGGAGGGAGCTAGCTGATATGATGAACCGAAGGACGGTTGGTATATTGTGTGTGCAAGAGACCAGATGTAAGGGGAGCAAGGCTAGGTGTATTGGAGGAGGCTTCAAATTGTTTTATCATGGTGTGGATGGGAGGAGAAATGGCATAGGTATTATCCTGAAGGAAGAGTATGCTAAGAGTGTTTTGGAGGTGAAAAGAGTGTCGGATAGAGTGATGTTTATGAAGCTGGAAATTGATGGTGTAATGATGAATGTTGTTAGTGCATATGCTCCACAAGTTGGGTGTGCGATGGATGAGAAAGAAAAATTTTGGAGTGAGTTGGATGAAGTGGTGATGACTGTACCCAAGGGTAAGAGACTGGTGATTGGAGCAGATTTCAGTGGGCATGTTGGTGAAGGGAACAGAGGGGACGAGGAAGTGATGGGTAGGTATGGTGTTAAGCAAAGGAATGCAGAAGGTCAGATGGTAGTGGATTTTGCGAAAAGGATGGACATGGCTGTGATGAATACGTATTTTAACAGGAGGGAGGAGCATAGGGTGACATACAAGAGTGGAGGAAGATGCACACAGGTGGATTATATCTTATGTAGAAGGGCCAATCTGAAGGAGATTGGAGACTGTAAAGTGGTGGCAGGGGAAAGTGTAGTTAGGCAGCAGAGGATGGTGGTTTGTAGGATGACATGGGTGATCAAGAAGAGGAGGATGAATGTGAGGGCAGCACCAAGGATCAAATGGTGGAAATTGAAAAAGGGTAATTGTGAGGTGATGTTCAGGGAAGAGTTAAGACAGGCAATGGGTGACAGTGAAAAGTTACCGAATAGCTGGGTAACTACAGCAGAGCTAGTAAGAGTGATGGCTAGAAGGGTGCTTGGTGTGACATCTGGAAAGAGGAAGGAGGACAAGGAGACCTGGTGGTGGAATGAAGAAGTACAGGAGAGTATAGAGAGAAAGAGGTTGGCGAAGAAGAAGTGGGATTGTCAAAGAGATGAAGAAAGTAGACAAGAGTATAAGGAGATGAGGTGCATGGCAAAGAGAGAGGTGGCGAAGGCTAAGGATAAGGCATATGAAGAGTTGTATAAAAGGTTGGACACTAAGGAGGGAGAAAAGGACCTGTACCGATTGGCTAGACAGAGGGACCGAGCTAGTAAAGATGTCCAGCAGGTAAGGGTGATAAAGGATAATGAGGGAAACATACTCACAAGTGAGGAGAGTGTGTTGAGCAGATGGAAAGAGTACTTTGAGGGGTTGATGAATGAAGAGAATGAGAGGGAGAGAAGGTTGGATGATGTGCAGATAGTGAATCATGAAGTGCAGTGGATTAGCAAGGAGGAAGTAAGGATAGCTATGAAGAGGATGAAGAACAGAAAGGCTGTTGGTCCAGATGACATACCTGTGGAAGCATGGAGGTGTTTAGGTGAAATGGCAGTGGAGTTTTTAACTAGATTGTTTAATGAAATCTTGGAAAGTGAGAGGATGCCTGAGGAATGGGGAAAAAGTGTTTTGGTACCGATTTTAAAGAATAAGGGTGATGTGCAGAGCTGTAGTAACTACAGAGGGATTAAACTGATCAGTCACAGCATGAAGTTATGGGAAAGAGTAGTGGAAGCTAGGTTTAGAAGGGAGGTGATGATTAGTGATCAGCAGTATGGTTTCATGCCAGGAAAGAGCACTACAGATGCGATGTTTGCTCTGAGAGTGTTGATGGAGAAGTACAGAGAAGGAGTTGTATTGTGTCTTTGTGGATTTAGAGAAAGCATATGACCGGGTGCCTAGAGAGAAGTTGTGGTATTGTATGAGGAAGTTGGGAGTGTCAGAGAAGTATGTAAGAGTGGTACAAGATATGTACGAGGGTAGTGTGACAGCGGTGAGGTCTGCAGTGAGAGTGACGGATGCGTTTAAGGTGGAAGTGGGATTACATCAAGGATCAGCTCTGAGCCCTTTCTTATTTGCAATGGTGATGGACAGGTTGACAGACGAGATCAGACAGGAGTCCCTGTGGACTATGATGTTTGCAGATGACATTGTGATCTGTAGTGAGAGTAGGGGAACAGGTGGAGGAGACCCTGGAGAGGTGGAGATATGCTCTAGAGAGAAGAGGAATGAAGGTCAGCAGGACTAAGACAGAATATATGTGTGTGAATGAGAGGAAGGATAGAGGAATGGTGAGGATGCAGGGAGTAGAGGTGGCAAAGGTGAATGAGTTTAAGTACTTGGGATCAACAGTTCAGAGTAATGGTGAGTGTGGAAGAGAGGTGAAGAAGGGAGTACAGGCAGGATGGAGTGGGTGGAGAAGAGTGTCAGGAGTAATTTGTGACAGACGAGTACCAGTAAGAGTGAAAGGGAAGGTCTACAAGAGGGTAGTGAGACCAGCTATGTTATACGGGTTGGAGAGAGTGGCATTGACAAAAAGGCAGGAGTCAGAGCATGACGTGGCAGAGTTGAAGATGTTAAGATTTGCACTGGGTGTGACGAGGATGGACAGGATTAGGAATAAGTATATTAGAGGGTCAGCCCAGGTTGGAAGGTTTGGAGACAAAGCCAGAGAGGCAAGATTACGTTGGTTTGGACATGTGCTGAGGAGGGATGCAGAGTATATTGGGAAAAATTTATTTTTATTTATTTTACATTTGTTTATTTTACATTTGTTGACCGGGCTAGTCTAGCTGGATATATATCCATTTTCAGTAGAGGCCCGGGGAGAAAAGCTCCACACAGATATACAAAAATATAAAAAGTATAAAAATATTGTTACATGGTAAATACAGGATTAATAAACCAAATAAAACAGGAAGTTTTTACATTTCAGAGATCAGAACACATTAAGGAAAAGTAACAGTGAACATAATATTGCTTAAAAAAGCTAAAACAGTTATGATAACCAAATAAAACAGGAAGTTTTTACATTTCAGAGATCAGAACACATTAAGAAAAGTAACAGTGAACATAATATTGCTTAAGAAAGCTAAAACAGTTATAATACAGTAAGAGTTATGTACAATAGTTCACAACAGGTTCAAGGATATAAGCAATAAGTTGATTAGAGTTTAAAAAGTGTCAGTCATAATACAAGATTAAGTATTTAAATGTTTGGAACTTTGGTTAGAAGAGGAAGAAACAGGGGTGAAGATGGTTGTTAGTCAGGGTTACTACAAGGGCATAGCCAGTGCATTTGGAGGTGTTTTTGAGTTTTTGTTTAAAGAGTGGCAAGGATGTAATTAGTGTTAGTTCATTGGGTAACAGGTTCCATTGTTTTCCTGCTGTATTAGTAAACAAAGAGTCACCAGCTGTTTTGTTAGACTTTGCTAGGCTAGCAAGGAGTTTGTTAGAAGAACATAAGGAGTTCAGATTATTATATGGGATTAAGAGTTTTGAGAGTATAGGGGTATTATTGGGTTGGTAAAATATTTTGTGGGCCATTGTGAGTTGGGGGATTATCAGATGGTTTTGGAATTCCAGCCAGTCTAGTTGCCTAAGATCAGAACAGTGGTGAGTTCTGAAGGTTATTCTTCAAAAAGATGCTAAGGATGAAGCTTCCAGGTAACAGGAAATGAGGTAGGCCTAAGATATGGTTTATGTATGTGGTGAGAGAGGACATGCAGGTAGTTGGTGTGACAGAGCAAGATGCAGAGGACAGGAAGAAATGGAAACAGTTGATCTGCTGTGGCGACCCCTAACGGGAGCAGCCGAAAGAAGAAGAAGAAGACTAAAAGACAGTTATAAAGATAGAAAATATACAATGTATAATGTTTGTAAATGGAAAATGTTAATTTGGTTTGTTTTCTTTCCTATTAATGTATGTATGCCTATGTCTTAGTGTGCCTATGTCTTAAGTGATATTTTAATAAAGCTGTTTAAAAATAATGGTAAAAAAAACAAAGATGTTGGATGTAAGTGTTGCAGAGCAGGGAAGGATGATTATAGTGGCTGTCAGATTAAACAAAGGGTCATAAGAATAACTTTTTAATATATTCTTAGGGATGAAAATGAACAAATCTTTTCAAATAATTAAATATATGATTTTAAATGTTGATATAGTAATAATAAGCGACTATAATTGTGATATCTAGGCAAGAAAGAACAATTTAGTGATGTAAAGGTTTAATAAAATATTAAGTGATATATTTAATGAAAATAAATGGTAGGAAGTGAGAGAGGGTTTATATTTACAGGACAGGGAAATTGATGACAGACTTTTTTTTTTAAGAAACTAAAGAAGTAAATAAGGTGCAAATGATGTTGCTTATTCAGATCATATGGCAATACAGAGAACTTTGTGATACTGAATATATCAATAGGGTTGAAAAAGGAACTGAAAGGTAAATGGGGTGTGCAGTTTCTTAAACTATATAGCACAGGAAATGAGGAAACTATTTGAAAAAGGCAAGTTTAAGAATGTTTTATAAAAATTGACAAAATGGTGGAAATATTTTATGGAGCTGTACAATAAAATATATTTTGAAACAGAGAAGGAATGCTATAGAACTTATGAGTAAGATATACCTGGAAAAGGTAAGAGATTTTGAAAAAAAAAACAATTGGTGAAATGTTACAATGTGCTTCAGGAGGGAAGCATGAATATATTAGTGAAATACAATAACTGTAACAGACATGTTGATAAGGCTAAGCTTTCTGACAAAAGGAATGAAGGAAGTAATACCTTTCTTGAGGAAAATAGTAAAAATGAAATAAAGTAGAATGAGAGAAAGAAAAAAGATGGTAAATTAGAAGTAAAGAGGAAGTAACAGACAGTTTAATGGGCTGTGAAAACAAAATGTATACAGAAAAGAATAAGAGAGAGGGATAAGATGATAAGGAAAAATTAAGAGACTTGAGTAAGGAATTGTTGTATAGAGAAACTGAGTTTTAATAAATGGAGAATATGATAATATAAGGAAATATACAGAATGTACCAGGAGCATGTATTCTAGAAGGAAATTAATGAAGAAAAAAAATGCTTAAGGTATTAAGAGAATGGTTAAAAAAGGTCTAGAAGCTGAGGAAATCTGTAGTGGAATACTAGAGTTTTAAGGATAAAAGGAAAAAGATTTACATTGAAGAATTGGAGACCAATAACCTTATGCAATGTGGATTATAAAAATAACAGAAATTAAGGTATTACAAAATGGTATGAAATAGTTATGCAAGATGTTTTACAAGATTATAGAACTGAATTAAAAAAAGGAAAATAATTTTCTGTTACTATAAATGAGATAACTATGAGATTATTATAAATCGATAATGTGTAGTGTTAGAATAATACTATAATATAATAAATTAGATTATATATATATATACTATATATAATTATAATAAATGAGAGATGAAGGCTAGAGTGATTCCTTGTAACAACATAATGAAAGTGTTTGATGATGTTCAACATTATCAATTGTTGTAGTCCCCGGTAAATTCATTACATGGGGAAAAACAATGAGTTTATAAAAGAATATATATGAAAGCATTATGCAGAAAAGTAATTGAGAATAAGTGAGTTAATGAAAAATAAATACGAGTAAATGAGTATATGGGGAATGTACATGATTAGAATTTTATTTATTTTAGTAGTTAATGCAGAAATGATGCAGGTAACTAGGCAAGTGAGGAATGCTAGGCTCATGTATAAGTATAAATTGGATTTTCCATTTAGGATATGCAGATAATCTAGTAGTTCTGCAAAATAATATGTTATTATTTAAGAAGGTAGTAAAAGTGGTGGAAAGTCTTTGTAGTGTGTGAAATCGGTGCTGCTAATGAAAAATGCAAAGGTTATAAGGATATAGTGAAATTAGGGGCATTTATTTAATTATCAAGAATAGTGTGATCGGAGAGATAGAATTTGGAGATGATCTACAAATAGTGGAATACAATGCTAAAAGAAGTTATTGAATCGGTGAAAATGTGTATTTAATTCACTCTGTAATTTTTGGAAGGTTGGCTTATATTGTGAGGTGTGTGTTTACATTTCCTACTGCAAAAGAAAAGAACTGCGGATATTATTTTTGGAGTGTTATCTGTCTCTGGATTACGTATAAACATAGAAGCATGTAATATAATAACAAAGAGAAGGGAGGTCTAGGTTTGATTAATCCTGTAATATATTTAACATCATTGCAGTGGTTCTGGGGAGTTAAAAATAATGACATGAAAATGAAACCTAGCTGGGAAGAATTTTGTAAATGAAACTGAAGTTTTCTTGGAAATGGTGAGTGCACAAAAGAAAAGGATACATGGGTTATGAAGAATTAAGAAGAACATAAGAAAAGTGTGGGGGAAAAATGGGAAGTGGTATAAACATACTAAGGAAAGATTATGTTATATTGAGGTATGGTAAAATGTATCAGATTATATAAGAAAGGCAACAAAGAAAAGAAAGGGGATACTAAGAAAATATGAGAGTGGGAAGATTGTTTTTTGAAGACAATGTTAATGAAATGACCAGTTATTGATTTAATGTTGTATAAACAATGCGAGGATAGAACATGTTATATATGTGGAGAGTACGCAAGAAACAGTAGAACACTTTCTGTTACATTGTGGTATAGTAAAAATGGAATACTACAAGGATTATGTGAAATAAAGAATGTGTAGAGGAATACTGCAGTTGGGGAATAAAATTCTAATTAAAATAGATAAGATACATATGATATTTTTCAAGCATTTGCCATATGTGAAAGGCATGATATGATGAGCTGTTGTATAGTAAAAGTGGTAACTATCAGCGTTATTAAAGGAGAACAATGGGATATTAAAGCAGATTGCTCAACCTGCTGTCTCTTTTAGTCCCTGTTATTTGATCCTGGTTCAAAAAATAATCACCACAGCTTTAAAAAGTAATCCACTTTACTGTTTTACCTCATAGGCTTCCCACCTTTCTGTACTGTTTTCATTTCAGTTTGAAAACCCAGTTGAAAAACCTCTAGCTGGCTCTTAATTGCTGATGTCATGTCTGCCAGACCTCTTGCTGTAGTAACCAGGAAGTTTCCTCCCACAAAGTGATGTAACCACTGCCTTATTTGCATGGTCTATAGAAGAGGCAGTGAACTTCCCACATAGTGATGTCAGAGCTGCCTTGTCCAGCCCACTCTATTCTAATTTAAATGATAAACTATAATCTCAATTATCTGAACAGCCCTACTGATATATGACAAAGTACAGTGAGGAAGTACAGGCAACAGTACAGTTACAGATGCATGAACAAAGAGCATGCATTTGCAATGACCGTGTGTACACATTAATTGCATCATTTTACATAGGAAACAGATGTCTGTCACAATTAATAGATAACACTACATAAGATTACATGAAATATGTGATACCTTAATCGTAAATTCTTAAATTACCCCTTAAAAAAACATGCGACTACTGTCATGCAAGTACATGAAATATATCATGTTTATAGTCTATCAGTTGTTATTTTTTTAACCAAACTGGAAGGAAAGAAACTGAGAGCTCACAACACCAGTGTGCCACCCAACAACAGCCCCTAAAACAAGACAACGTACCTAACACTTTAGTCATAGGTGACTCTATAGTCCGGTACACTGATGTCCCACTCACCAGGTTAAGCAAAGAAAAAATTACAGTCAGCTGCCTGTCGGGTGCCAGGATCTGCCACATAACGCATGCACTCAAGTCACTCCACAAGTACAAATATGACTCTGTCATTGTCCATGTTGGAGTGAATGACTTGAGACGTACCTCCCTGGACTACATGAAAAGAGACATGGAAGAGCTCTCAGATCATGTGGCCCAGGCAGGTATGACTCTAGCCCTGAGTAGCATGCTGTCTTCATCCAGAATGATACCACAATATAAGGACAAAATGATTGACTTCAACAATTGGCTAAGCTTCTGGTTTCATTCAAAGGGGATCCAGTATCTGTCTGCCTGGGACGACATGAACAACAGACCACAATGCTTTGTCAGAGATGGTCGGCACCTGTCACCCCTGGGATTCAGGTTACTGGCTAAGGCTCTTGCCACCCCTATAGTGCCATTTTTAGGCAAAGTTCAAAGGACAAAACCACCACTGTAACAGGTACAATCATGAAAAATCTGAAGGTAATGCTACTCAATGCTAGAAGTCTAAACCTCAAAATGCACTCTCTCGAGGCACTCCTCAAAATGGAGAACATCGATATCTGTGCAGTAACTGAGACCTGGTTCAAGGATCCAGAGAGCACCCCTGCAATACCAGGCTACAACTCTTACCACACTTTTCGGCCACCAAACCAGGACCGAAACACTAAAGGTGGAGGAGTGTCAATATTCACCAAGGATATTCACACCACCAGGCTAGTTGCCAACACAATGCGTCTGAAATTCTCCAGGTGCAACTAACACTAGGTAAGACTGCAATCCAAATTGTAGCTTGCTACAGATCACCCACTATGCCCCAAGATTCTCACTACACCTTTCTAAACATACTGGAAAACGTTAAGATAGAACCAAACACCCTAATACTGGGTGATTTTAACTACCCTGCTATTAACTGGGAAAACTACTCGTGTACCAACACCTTTGCCCAACGTTCTTGGAATTCATAAATTCCAACACCCTGGATCAACTAATCCATAATCCCACCAAGGGCTTCAATATATACTAGACCTGGTCATTACCAACATGGGAAATCGATGCTCCACACCTATGGTCACCCCCTCGTTAGTCAGATCTGACCATAAGCTAATCACCCTTAACATCCACATCCCAACCCCACCCCCCAGTAAGGAAACCTCCATAAAAAACTTCTCCAAAGCCAACTTCATGCTACTCAAGTCAGAAGTGACAAACGTCTTGACACCCATGCAGACGGGAACTGAAAGCTCAACTGCTGAATCCTACACTAAGGCACTGTACGAGCACATCTACTCATGCATGAATCGTGCCATCCCAACTAGAAATAAGATGCTATCATCCAAAAAAAGGAAGCCAATCTGGTGGTCCACTGCCATAAACAAACTTTACAACAAAAGGAAGAAACTGTTGCAGAAAAGAGGAAAATCCCAGGATGCAAAAAAACTCCCTTACCAGCCTCAGTAAGAAACTGAGATCCCTCATAAAATCCTCCAAAGCTAGTTATGAAAATAAAATTTCCAAAGATTCCAAAGACAACCACAAGGCATTCTATAGCTATGTCAAGAATCTAAATGTCAATGCTCAGATCTGCTCTGATCTAAAACAGAATGGCATTAAATATACTGATCCCAAGGATATTGCCACTATCCTGGCAGATTGATTCAGTGCCAACTTCACCCCCTTCTCACCTCCTAAATGGCCCATCGCAATACTGGAAGATTGCCAAATTCCGGTAATAACGGCCACACAGGTAAAAAACACACTCTCCAAAGCTAAGAATACAACATCCATGGGACCAGATCACATCCCGGGCTGTGTACTACATGAACTACAATATGAACTGGCACCTCACCTAAGTGTTATGTTTAATCATAGCCTCACCTCAGGTTTCATGCCTACTGAGTGGTGCAGAGCTACAGTTATCTCACTCCACAAGGGGGGATCCACCTTGGATCCTGGAAACTACCATCCCATCAGTCTGATGAGCCTTATCTGCAAGGCCATGGAGCGTATTATCATGGAACTTATAAACAAAGACATTGGCAACCTTCAAACACTGGACCCCACCCAGTTTGGGTTCGTGAAGGGCCAATCTTGCCTCCTGAACCTGATTGACTTCTTCAAATCAGTCTCCAGAGCCATGGACAAGGGTAAGGTGGTTCACACAGCCTATCTGGACTTTGCCAAGGCCTTTGACACCATCCCCCACTCTGGAATCATAGATAAACTTACTAAGCTGGGCATTAATCCCTACGTCACCCAATGGGTTGCTAACTGGCTTACTGATAGAACCCACACTGTAAAAGTAGCCGACTCCAAATCCAGCTCCAGACAAGTGACAAGTGGAGTACCTCAGGGTTCAGTCCTGGGACTGCTCTTGTTTGGCATCTACTTCTCTGAAGTACAGGCCAACACTAAGGGACTCTGGCTAACAAAGTTTTCAGATGACTGCAAACTGGGAGCCATTACTGAATCCCCAAATGATGTAGATACTCTACAAAAGGGCCTTACAGAAACAGATGCTTGGTGCCAGAGCCATGGGCTCAAGCTCAATGCCAAGAAATGTATAGTTATCCCCTTTGGGAAAAAAAACATGTACCTGTGAATTACCATATAGGTGGCAGTACACTAAACACTGAAAGTGTGATAAGAGACTTAGGGACACAGGTGGACAGTGGTCTCACTTTCGATAACCACATCGCCACAACAGTCAGGAAATCCTTCTATGTCGCACACCTCATCACTAAGGGCTTTTCATCCAGAAAAAAGGAGGTCATTGTCCCACTGTACTCATCCCTCATTAGACCCATTATAGAATACAATGCCCTGTTTGGTATGTACCTCTCAAGACATCTGCAACAACTGGAAATGCCACAGAAATTCCTCACTAAAAGAATCACAGGCCTAAAGCAGATGCCCTACACTGACCGCCTTAAAAAACACCAGCTATATTCTGTCGCATATCGTCTACTCAGAGGTAATCTCTGCTTAGCATACAAGGCCATGTCAAACCCAGAGCTGTTGGACATACTACATTTAAAGAAATCCCAATCCCTCAGAGCCACACGCTCCAGGAATCTAAACCTTGTCATCATAATAAATAAAACATGCTGGAGGGATAGGTTCCTGACCCAGAGACTCCCCAGACTCTGGAATAGATTGCCCATACATGTCAAGCAGAGTGCCTCTTTGGCCCTCTTCAAAAGGAACCTTGACAATTGGATGGGAGAAAGGAAATTCACCCCGGGGATCACGTCAGTCGCCCTGCTAGACAGGGGTCCAGGGAGGTAAAGAGTGTGGGAAGAAATAGCCAGGGACTTGTTATGGCTAGGCTTGTATAGGCCCTAGGGCTGATAGCCTAGTACCAACCTATGAACCTATGAGAGTTTGATGGTTTGCAAAGCTGTGATTTCTCCCAATGCTATGGAGCTCAGATCTAAATTTGACAGCAGGAGGAGTGAAACAAAAAAAGTGCCCCACTGTAAGGAAGAGGCTGTGACAAAACAGTACATTAGTTAGGTCACCTGCTGTGAGCTGTCAATCACATGCAGATAATGGGTCAAATTACCCTTAGCATTTTGACAGCTAGAGAAGGTAGGTGTGAAGGGGGAGGGGAGATACCTTGAAGAAATACAATTCAGACTTGACAAAAGAAATCAAGTTAGCATTTCTAAGAGGAAGCAGCAATAAAATGTACTTTTCAGTTCTGTTCTGTGGCATTTGCACTGCTTGTGTTTGAAGTAGTTATTGAAAAAGGTTAACCAAATTAGGTGACTACAACACAGCAGTGAATGCCTGTAAAATCAGTGCAGTGACAGGAGCTTTAGGGAAAAAGTGGCAGACATGATGCAATTATTTAGAGACAAACAATGAATTCTGGGATACCTAGAGGCAGACTAAACAATTAGAATTACTTCAAGATGCCAAACCCAATGTGGTCAGACTCAAATTACGTATAAAAATATCTAAAAACCTGTAAATAGTCTCAGAGTGGTGTTAAAATGTAGGAAACACCAAACCATGATGAAATAAACATGTTTTTTGAGTCTGTGGGTGCGGTTCTCCTTTAAAAGAATTAAGCTCTGGTTATGGTAGAAAAGGCAGCGGGTTAAAATGTATTTTAATTTATATTGTTTGTTTTAATATGACAGTTTCTCCCTGGGCCTCTGCTGAAAATTGGCTTTGTTCCAAGTCAGACTTTCCCGGTAGAATAATGTTAAATAAATAAATAAATAAATAATATGATAATTATAATGTTGGATATGCACATTTTTTAAGAAAGCAGTCCTAATGTTTTTGATCTGGATCTTTCACATCCACCTGAGCTATTACCAATTCAGGGAGATGGGATCTCAGTTTAATGTGCCATCTGAAGGATGGCACATTTAGGAATACACTCCCACCTATGCCCTTACAACACTGCAGTGTCAGTATTGGAAAATCAATTCAAGCACTTGGAGTGTGAATACACTCCACAGTCTTCTGATCTATCAACATCAAATGATAGTGTGTTACCTGATAAACCACTGACAAAGTGGTCACATGTTGTGGGAATATATATGCCAGATGTGTGATCAATTCAATGTGACAAAGAAATTATTACAAATTACATCTCACATGTCCTTCCTTGTTTCCACATATCCAACTTTTTAACATATACACTGAATTACTCCATCCCTCTTTCTAGAAGTATATCTTATAATTCAGCAACTCTCTTTTTGAAGAAACATACCTCATATATGGGGAGACACCTGTTGCCTCTTCTCTTCCATTATATTTCCTGTTAAGAGTAACCCCTTCACACTTTCCTGAAATAATTTTGTGCACCTATTATCAGTTCTCCCCTGTCTATTCAACACAAGTGAAAAATGGTTCAGCTCCTTAAGTCTCTGTTCATATCTTTTTATCTCACAGTCTTCTAGCAAAACTCCTTTGAAGTCATTCAAATGATATAATATATATATATATATATATATATATATATATATATATATATATATATATGCACAAAGTACTCTAGATGTGCTTTCATGATTGCCTAGTAGAACACTATCATTACCTCCTTAAGTCTTCAATCAGATGTTTTAGTTACAACACATTTCTCATTTTGCCCTTCAAAATCTAAAGCAGGTTTGATTACTATCTCTAAGCAATAGTTCAGAAACACTGAAACTCTAACAGTACATGCAGACATTAAAACAATTATGAGAGATAACATTAAGAGGAAACTAAGAATTGTGGCATACGTTTAATTATATATGGAGTTTTAACAAGGTTTGACATCAAGGGTTACACTTTGGCTAAAACATTGTGGGTAAATTGAAGATTACAAAGAAAAAGTATGGAGGATGACACTGGATATGCAGACAATTGGCCTCTGTTTTTAACACAGCAAGGACATCTGGTGTTTATTACCAAAAACATGTAATTTTGTAAATAGAATTTGGGTGTATGCAGTTATACCAGGATCAGATAACATTAAGATAAGTGTCTTACACATAAAGGCTGTAAATGTAAAATCTTGAGTAGAAATTTATGACGTCTGAACATAACCAGAGTGATTCATAAACAAAGTGAGCAATGTATGAATGCACATTTTGCCTATGTTTGATTCATCACCAGGGACTACCACAATTCACAGACATGATAAAAAACAAAAAATATAGTCGGACGTACCACCACAAGCACAAACAACAAAATCCTTTTAATAGCCTTTTAAAACAGTACTAAAAACATGTGCAAATGCAAAATCCTGAGACAAACGGATTCTTCTTAACAAAATGAATAGGAGAAGCACTTTCAGACGTAGCCTTCTTCAGATCCTTATTCATAGTATCCATTTCCTCTTTCTTAAAAACAATAACAGCCAATCATCCACTAATACTCCAGCAATTCATAGACATAGTTGCATTAGTCTATGGGTAATCCCTAAGGGCACACAGTCTCATTCTCAGTTTCACGAATGGCACATAGGTGCACCTGTATGCAGATACACCATGCACTGTTGTGCTTGGAAATGACAGGTAGCACTATGTAGCCTGTTAATGCTATAACGTATGCATAAGCCAGCAGGTACTGTATAGCATGCCTTGCCAAGCAGCTGCAACAACTACTCAGTAAGGCATGTGGTACAATAGTTATCTGCCTTACTCAGTAACACAGTATGAATCACAGTCATTAGGCATGTGGGTGGTGCTGTGGTCATTACTATATTATTGTAATGAGTGGATCTGATGCTGTGTTATATCCCATTGGCAGACGCTCACCAACATCACAGTCAGATAGTGTGTGATGACAGGTTTGCCTGTACCATTCTTGTTTTAGGTGTACGTATGATCAGCACTTTATACTGATCAACATATTGGTATGGGAGAGAGATTGCTATACTTGTGCCTTTGCTGTCTTATAGATTAGACTACTAGGGGCAGCAGGGAATGCATTACATGGGTGCTGCCATGGTAAATGATGCACAATCAGGGGTGATGGCTGGCACATAATGGAGTAAAATTGCACAAGGGTCTAATGTGGTCTTGTTCCATTGCATTAGTGGTTTTGTGTTTCTGAAAGGGCTAGTGTGTAATGCCTCCACAGCAGAAAATGACATTTCTGAATCTAGTAGAGCAAGTTTAAAGATAATGTAGTTAGATTGATATGTTTTTGGAAGATGATACAGTGTTGGCTGCACCTGGCCTGAAGGGCTGAGTGAATCTTGTAACTGCCTTTTAGTAAAACAAATAGAAAAGCTGCATTATGCTAAATTAAATTTTTTATAAAAATGGGTTGTTGCTTTTAGTAAATCTTGTAAAATCTAAAGGTAAAAATATGTTGAACTTTTTATAGAATATGAAATTGTTTTTACTGGAAGTACAGCATAGCTGTTCAAAAGTGAAACTTTCTATTTAAATGCCTACAAATATACAATGTCTAAAGTTCAGTGTTTTGTCAAGTATTATTCCATGGTAAAATATGTTTCCTTTTTGGATACTGCCTTTTTCAATGGTATTTGGATGTGTTAACAAGGAATTTCACATTCAAAAATTCAGCCTGAAAGGTGATACAGAACTTGGGTCAGAAAAAGCAACTATTCATTTTGTAATTTGCCTAGCTTGTGAAATGTGCAGAGTGGACTATAACTCTGGGAAGAAGCTCATGGCCTGACTTTATTGCCCAACAGACTCTATAACAGCAGCTTGGACTTGCATTTCAGGGGTATACAGAGTTCAGTAAAAGTATTAGCTACTGGTAGTGATAGAACTAAATAAGCTGGTAGTTAGCATTCTTTTATATTACATCTATAAGCTCAAACTCATTTATTTTGTATTTTATAGAGCAAGAATACATATGCTGTCAAATCTAATTTTATAAAGTATATTAATTAAATTTTTAACACATAACAAAGAGTTTTCTTGATTTATTTTTAAAAGCTTGTGGCTGGTGCCTTATTTATTAATATAATGGTATGTGTTATACCCTGGTGACACCTTAACTGTTGGTTTCTACCTTTTAAATACTGACTAACTGCTTAAAGCTTTTGTGACCATACACATATTTAATGGTTGGTTATTTTAAATGTAAATAGTAGCTATAGTTTTGGTGTGTCAGAATGGCCTTGCCAGTAGCAACTTGTCACTGTGAATTTAGGGAAATAAGGTGTTTGCATTTAAAAGATACAATTTACCCCTCCCATAAAACAGCGTGAGTGTATGGAAAATAACCACTTATCAACAATAACTGAATTTGTTCATCGTTAAGATAGCAGTCGAAGGCAGTGGACTAGAAGCAAGATGTTAGATATTATGAATATAAGGCTGAAATTAATTCTGTTGTAAATATGCTGAAAGAAAAAGTTTGCTTGAATATATGTATAGAGTTTAAAATGTGCATTCATACTCTATGTATAACAGACAGGCTTCTCTTCAGAGCATCAAAAAGAAAATGCCTAACAAAGCAATATTGGAAAACAAGCATTACATGATTTTCTCATGTTTGCAGAACAAATATCTATTAACAGACATCCTTTTTTATAAATTCAGCAATACGTGATGTTTTTTCTATAGGAACAGCTTATACAGATGTTTCCTTTCAGAATGGCATCCTCACATCAGCAAAAGTGCTTAAATCACAAAAGGACAATAGAAAGATCTAAAAACAGTCATTATGTGACTTCCCACAGAAGGCCAGAAAAACATACCAAGAGGAAATAACAATCTCTTGTGTGCGTGACTAGCTCTCTATATAGCAATTGTAGTAGTTCAGTTATGTGAGAGAAGGACAGTGAGAGGTATTTTGTAGAAGTCATCATTCATATCTGTAATGAAGGAAAACTTTGTAAATACATGCTACAAATCTGACAGACTACATGTGGTTTATTATAAAATAAGTTATCTGTAACTGTGCTTATAGCTGCAAAATATATTTCTTTAACAGTGTGCAATTTGAAAGGCTTGGTGCTTTAAACAGACTACAGATGGAGTCATGCAAAGCTCTGTGTCTCTGATTCAGCAGTAAACAGCACAGCAAAACTGTGTGTCTTAAGAAGACTTTGGATCCAGCAGGCATAGGAGCAGAGCACGCAAATTAAAATAAATTTTTCACAAGATATGTAAGTTCCTAGAGAGGCATTGATCTTAGCTCTGCTCTGCAGGTGGTTAGTGTAAACCTTGGGCATGGCTAGTGCCTGTTATGCAAAGCAGCAATAAGCATACACTCTTTAGGCCAAATGCTCCATGAATATTATTTAGCAGTAACATGGATTGTGAGACCATATCCTGGGCAATCACATATAATCTGCTGACAATGGCTGGGATTATATCCATTTATTACACTCCTCAGAAATACTGCACCAAAAATAATCACAACAAAGGTAGGGGAGTTATTATGTACATTAGAAAACTATGGCAGATAAAGGAAATTAATATTAGATTTAAATGAAGTATGCTCAGTTGCTAGTCTTCTTTGTGATACGGGGGAATTAGGGTTGTGCTTGGTAGCTATATATATATATATATATATATATATATATATATATATATATCTATATATATGGATATACATATATATATATATATATATATATATATATATATATATATATATATATGGGTCCCCTTCGAATGGTCAACATTTCACAATGTCGACATTCATATGGCCGAGACCATATGATCGACATTTGAAATGTTGACTATGGGAAATCGGCATCTCCCTATAGTGTGGAATGGAAAGATTTCCACTTCTGCACTGTAGTGCGTTCTCGGGGTTGGTATATTTAAGTTCCGAGGGGTGTGAGGGCGGAGCGGCATTAAGGTAAGTTTTTTTTTGTTTTTTTTTTCTACTTGTATGGTTGACATTTCAAATGTCAATCATATGGTCTCAGCGATATGAATTTCGACATTGTGAAATGTCGACCATATCAAGTAGACACATATATATATATATATATATATATATATATATATATATATATACATATATATATATATATATATATATATATATATATATATATATATATATATATATATATATATATATATATATATACAAACAGTGGATATAAAAAGTTTACACACCCCTGTTAAAATGCCAGGTTTTGTGATATAAAAAAATTAGACCACAATAAATCACTTCAAAACTTTTCCCACCGTTAATGTGACCTATAACCTGTACAATTCAATTGAAAAACAAACAAATATGTTAGGGGAAGAATATAAAAAATAAAAAACATACAATACGCCGGTTGCATAAGTGTGCACAGCCTTAAACTAATACTTTGTTATGTGCGCACACCCTTAAACTAATACTTTGTTGATTTAATTACAACATTCTGTCTTTTTGGGTAGGAGTCAATCAGCATGGCACATCTTGACTTGGCAATATTTGCCCACTCTTCCTTGCAAAAGCGCTCAAAATCTTTCAGATTGTGAGGGCATCTCTTGTGCACAGCCCTCTTCAGGTCACCCCACAGATTTTCGATTGGATTTAGGACTGAGCTCTGGCTGGGCCATTCCAAAACTTTAATTTTCTTCTGGTAAAGCCATTCTTTTGTTGATATGGATGTATGCTTGAGGTCATTGTCATGTTGAAAGGTGAAATTCCCCTTCATCTTCAGCTTTCTAGCAGATGCCTGAAGGTTTTGGGCCAAATGTGACTGGTATTTGGAACTGTTCATAATTCCCTCCACCTTGACTAAAGTCCCAGTTCCAGCTGAAGAAAAGCAACCCAAAAGCATGATACTGCCACCGCCATGCTTCACCATGGGGATGGTGTTCTTTTGGTGATGTGAAGTGTTGTTTTTGCACCAAATGTACATTTTGGAATTGTGGCCAAAAACTTCAGCCTTGGTCTCATAAGAACTTAACACATTTTTCCACATGCTTTTGGGAGACTTGATGTTTTGTTTTGCAAATTTTAGCTGGGTCTGGATGTTTTTCTGTGTAAGAGAAGGCTTCCATCTTACAACACTACCCCATAGTCAGGACATATGGAGAATACGGGAGACTGTCACATGTAGTACAAAACCAGTACTTGCCAGAAATTCCTGCAGCTCCTTCAGTGTTGCTGTAGGTCTCTTGGCAACCTCCTTGACCAATTTTCATCTTGTCTTTTCATCAATTTTGGAGGGATGTCCAGTTCTTTGCAACATCATTGTTGTCCCATATTTTCTCCACTTTTTGATGACCGTCTTCACTTTGTTCCATGGTATAGCCAATGCTGTGGAAATTGTTTTGTACCCTTCGCCTGACTGATACCTTTCAAAAATGAGATCCCTTTGATGCTTTGTAAGCTCTCTGTGAACCATGGTTTTTGCTGTAGCAGGCAATTGAGTAAATGTCAAGAAAATCCTACTAGAACAGCTGAACTTTATTTGGGGTTAATTAGAGTCTCCTTAATTGATGACAGGTATGCACCCAATAAGACTAAATGCTGTAATTACATCAAAATGTGCTTCAACAAAGTATTAGTTTAAGGGTGTGCACACACAACAAAGTATTAGTTTAAGGGTATGCACACTTACGCAACCAGCGTATTGTACTTTTTTTAGTTTTTATATTTTCCCCCTAACAGATTTGCTTGTTTTTCAATTGAATTGTACAAGTCATAGGTCACATTAAAGGTGGGAAAAGCTTTGAAATTATTTATTGTGGTCTTATTTTTTATATCACAAAAATCAGGCATTTTAACAGGGGTGTGTAAACTTTTTATATCTATGAAATATATATATATATATATATATATATATATATATATATATATATATATATAGGGCGGCGCAGTGGTGCAGCGGTATTCTCGGCTGGGGTGCCTTCTGTGTTGAGTTTGCATGTTCTCCCTGCGTTCACATGGGTTTCCTCCCACATTCTAAAGACATGCTTCTGGAGCATTTCTCCCTGGGCCTCCGCGGAAAACAGGATCTGTGGAAACTAGTTGGACTTTCCCGGTCAACAAATGTTAAATAAATAAATATTTATATAAGCATATCCCTTTAAGATGCAGGGTGTCTGATTTTCTTTTTCTTTTTTCTTGCTATGGTATGGTTTATATGATGTGGTAGATATAGCTGAGGTGTGTAGAGGAAAGGTATGATACCCAAATTCAAATTCTCTTGCTATAAGTTGCCACTCAAAAATGTTACTTTAATAAGAGATGTGTGTTATATTTGGGCAGTAAACTGCATATTGTTTCACTAATGTTGTAAAATCATGAGTGTTGTCTCATTCTACTACAAATATTTTCTTAAAATATTATATTATATGGATAGGGTACATTTATATTGCAAAATCCTAACAGGTTTAATCCTGTAACCTTCAGAACATTACAGTTTAATATACCTTGATTGACTGATATCAGAAACATATGTTGTCATAAGCTTAGGTTTCCAAAAAATATTAATTCTATAAAGGACAAAAGTACAGTCTATTTACCAGATGCAGAAACAAGATATGTCTATTTCATAAATCTTTATAAAACAGTGTGGCGCACTCATGCAAACCTCCTTGTATGAGCCTGCTCCACTGTTTGCCAGTTACTTATTCACTGTGCCAGTGAGTCCAGCCACTGATCATGTGCCATTCATTATCTTGGCAATAGTATTTTACATAACATGGGTCTATCAAAATAACTATAGTGCTCCAACAATGTACAAACACCCCCCCATCATTGCTAGCACTCTGCACAGCAGACAGTGCTGAGGTAGATAGCACTATATCTTCACTATACATGAGGAAAATCATTCCCCCTGGTAATGGAGCTGTGACAATGCAGGCAAACCTGCTACTACGCACTACTTTGTCTTGTCTCCCCCATGATGCATGTCAGCTCTCACCAATGGGAGCTCTCACAGCACCAGACCTCCCTCAGTATTAAAGTACGGGAATGACCCAGGGCAGCTTGTCTACTGAAAGATTTTGGTTTATTTATGAATCGTAGGCTTTGCTGCAGGCAGTATACAGCACTACTGTGTAAGACAACTGAGTATCTTACAATATACTTTACCAAGTAGCTACTGTACCTATTGGGTAAGGCAGGTTATACAGTAAGTTGCTGCCTTACATAGGAACTCTGTGTAGCACTGACAGGGTACACAGAACTCTCTCTATAGTCCTAAGCATGAGAGTGCCTGAGACTCATTAGCATACCAGGTATCACCCTGTGCCTTTAAAAAAAAACAGAACAGTGATTAAGTGCCTGTGGGGAGTACCACAACACAATCCAGTTCTTTGAATTGTAGTAGTCCATGGTGACATATTAAAGATAATGTAAGGAAGCATTAACACTTCTACATTTTATCTTTGAGAATACAATGGTATGTCTCTGATTCAGGTTTCAAAAGGCCGGACTGATGTTTATTAATTAGACAAACCATATTACTACCAAGTTAGAGTTACAGAAAAACTTATGACATCTACTGCTATAAATAAATTTGCAAGCTGTAAGGATGATAAATGAGATGTTGCACTAATTTACCTGTTGCCATTATATCACCTCATACTAATGTGACGAGTCATATAACATGGTCACCTAAGAGTAATTTGTTAGATGTGACTTGCACAATAGAGTAGAGTGTACCAAAGGTGTAAACTGTGAACACAGCTAGTTTTCTGTCCACAGACAACTACATATATGCTTGGATGTACACTCTGTCTAAGACACACATCCATCAATCCATTTATCCATCCATCCATTCTTCCATCCATCCATCCATCCATCCATTCACCAACCATCCATCCACAGCATTGTTTTGAAGTAGCAAGGCCAAACATGTCATCACATATTGCATTATGAAATGCTGTGCCCTTCATTTTAAATTGTCTGATTTTTATCTGGAAAGAAGACAGATACTATACACTACTAAACCTTGGATTTGGGAAAAAATGTTCTCATATTTTCGTTACATCTTCATGATAATTTTTTGTAGCAGTTACTAAATCATAAGCATATATTATTAATAAATGCTGTTTGCTACCTTATCAGTGTTAATTCTAAAACATATTTTTGCAATTCATGTAAAACTGATTAATTGCTGTTTCAAATAAAAAAGCCAAAAGGAAGCATCCTTGATGTATTCTAGTTATTATTTTAAACTGATCAGCTAATCTATTATTGGCCCTAACACAAGCATGTGTAACTTTATATAAATTTTGAACAATATGAAATTCATCTGTAGGAAATTTATGCAAGCAATAATGCCCAACAGGGATATTATGAGTTCTATTGCCACAGGCAGAGGGCCTTACTACTCCTGGAAGGGCATTATTTCCCCAATAACACTAACTGTGGAGGGCATCATTGTTATTAGAGAATGGGCTATCACTTAAAAAGTGTTTTATTTATTTATTTATTTTTATCACTATAGATTTGTTTTATATTTTTGATATAAAATAGTTACTTTACCTAACATTTCATATTTTTTGTAGCATATGTAATTGTTAATGGAAGTGTTTTACATAAAAAATATGTCATGCAAGTATGTAATGTCCACACAAACACACACAAACACACACACACACACACACACACACACACACACACACACACACACACACTTGTCCAGCAGTTACAACCAATTGGTGGACAGAATATAACTCGGACATCTCATTGTGATCAAATGAATAGATAAAATTCATACAATGCAAGGCAATGCAACCTGCCACTCCATGCCTCTTAACTGCTCCTGATTTTGCAGAACTTCCCTGATTTTGCTGCATAGCTTTGTTCTGTCTCTCACAGAATGTTTGATTTGAGGATAGATCACTGAGGATAACAGTCTGTCAATAATGACAGACATTAAAGTTCCAGACTTTTGATTGTTTAGTCAATGCATGCTGAGGACTGCCTGTTACAACTGATAGAAGTTGAGGTATGCCCTGTTTCCTTCTCTATCTCACTCACGCCCTGTCTTTCACACACATGTGCACTTAAACACACACACACACACACACACACACACACACACACACACACACACACACACACACACACACACACACACACATACATGCGTACACATACGAGCCTAGCAGTTATAGCCAATTTCTTGACTGAAAACACCGCAGCTGTCTCATTGTGATCAAAGAATGAAAAAAAAATCATACAGTGTAAGGCATTAGAGCTCCACATGCCTCTTAGTAAACTTATGTCTGGTAAGTGGCTTAATGGTGGCCAACACGTGGTTCATCAAGATAGACAGTCATTAATTATTTATTTATTTATTGACATTTGTTGACCAGGAAAGTCCACTGGGCTTGGGACACATTTTCAGTGGAGGCCCAGGGAGAAAAGCTCCAAGTTACATGAAAATCATTACATAAATTTGTAAGGAAACTTTTACTCATAAAGCAAGTGAAATAATATGGAAAAGTATCTAAACAGCACATATGTTGTAAAAAGGCCCACTTCAGTAACAAAAATATTTAACAATACACCTCAATATTTTTTTTTGGGGGGGTAGGAAAAGGGAAAGGTAAGTGTAGTGGGAAGGTAGAATTAGAGAGTTAAACGTAAAGGTAGGATAGATATAGTTAGAATCTTACAGCTAGGTGGTGGGAATATGTAGATTATAGGTGGCATGTGGTAGTATTAAAAGTAGAAAGTGACAGAAGAGAAAATGTGTTAAGATAGTTGTATAAACGTGTGGACTAGGATACTAAACATTAGGGATGACTCATATGGTGTAACAGTATGACATATACACAAGGTTATTTGCTATGTGAAGCAGTTTTGCTAGATTAAGGACGCTGTGAATATGTGTTGCATGTGCAGCTGGGGTTATCAGTGAGATGTTGTTTTAGTTTTCTTTTAAAGGAGATTATGTTGTCTAATTCTGTAACTGATGGTGGGAGGGTGTTCCACAGCTTAGTTATGGAATGGGAATAGAGGCAGCTACCTGTTCTTTTACTAGGTTTTGATACTTTAAGTAGGTGTTTGTTGTTAGAGCGTAGATTCTTGAATGGGACGTAAGGTTCAATGATATTTTTCAGGGAAGGGCAAAACAAAAGTTTATAAATGAGTTTATGTATTTATTTTTATTCATTTATTTATTTATTTATTTTACATTTGTTGACCAGGATAGTCCGACTAGATGAATGTCCATTTTCAGCGGAGACCCGGAGAGAAAAGCTCCAAGGTACACTGAAACAATAAAACACTTTACAAATATAGTTTTGACAAAGGGTACATAAGCAAACAGGAATAAACATGTTCCACAGGTTAGAGTTAATCCCTGATAAAAGTCAGGGGTAATTTAAACAGTAAACTGATTAATAGATTTTACACATTCTAGAAGAGAGTTAGCCAGGCTTGATACAATGGCATAGCCAGTTTAGTGCCAGATGTTGTTTGGGCAAAGGTATGTTGTGTGTAATGTAGGTCTTTTGGCTTTTCCCGGTTAGGGGTCGCCACAGCGGAACTCCGGTCTGCTAATGATTGGCAGTAGATTTTTATGTGCTGACTTGCCAGGCCTAACGCACAACCTTCAGTGAAGGAATGCCCATTCACGCATGTCGACACACAGAAGACGCTCTAACTGAGAATCGAACGTGCAACATCTAACTGTGAGGCGACAACGCTACCACAGCACCACCACCTCGGTATAATGTAGGTAATGTGCAAATTCTAGCCAATTTAGTTCTCTAGTGGCCTGGCAATGGTGGGTGCGATTTGGTTGAGCTGATGCGAAGTTTGCAATCTTATAATAACAGGACTGCAGTTTGTGCTGCAAAGAGTTGTGGAGATCACATACAAGAGTGGTTAGCATGCAACTGAAGTAGACTTTCTTCTAATAAGGGAAGGGCATGGGGTCAAATCAGAGATTGCAACTACCCAAACATAGACTGGGAGCTCAACTCAAGCCCCAACACCCTCGCCCAATGATTCCTAAAATTTATAAACTCAAATGCTATGGAACAACTGGTCACCACTCCCACAAGAGGGGAAAACATATTGGACCTGATCATCACCAACATGGGGACTCTATGTTCCATACCAGAGGTATACCCCTCATTGGTATGATCTGACCATAAATTAATCTCACTGGACATCCATATCCCGTCCCTACCCCCAGCCAAGGAAACCATGGTGAAGAACTTCTCAAAAGCAAACTTCACACTTCTCAAAACCGAGGTGGAATCCTTCAAAGCCCCCGGGCCAGTGGAAAATACGGCCCAAACTGCAGAATCCTTTACAAACACATTCTATGGACACCTACAGGAATGCATGGATCATGCTATCCCAAATAAAACCCAGACTCACTCCTCCAAAGGCAGGAGACCTGTCTGGTGGACCCCAGCCATAAATAAGCTATACAACAGAAGGAAGAAGCTACTACATGATAGAGCAAAATCCCAAAAAGGGAAGGCATCTCTGATCAGTACTAGCAAGAAACTACGATCCCTCATAAAATCATCTAAGGACAGCTTCGAAAGAAAAATTGCATAAGACGCTAAAGATAATCACAAGGCCTTCTTTAGTTATGTCAGGAACCTGGGTGGCAACTCCCAGATATGCTCTGAATTAGTGCAAAATGACAAAAAATACACTGAACCCAGAGACATTGCCAACATCCTGGCAGACAGGTTCAGTGCAAACCCCCCCCCCTTCCCCCCAAAAAAAGCAAATGTCTATCCCAACAGAGTGTAGCCTCCCTGACATCACAGATGCACAGGTGAGAGCTGCCCTCTCCAAAGCAAAAAACACAGCATCAATGGGACTGGACGGTGTCCCGGGCTGAGTCTTACACAAGCTCCAAGAAGAACTGAACTCTCACATAAAGTCACTGTTCAATCTCAGCCTTACTACAGGATATGTACCCAAGGAATGGCATACAGCAACAGTGGTTCCACTCCACAAAGGTGGTGCCACAACGGACCCCAGAAACTATCGCCCTATAAGCCTGATCTGCAAAGCTATGGAGCGTATCATCATGGAACTCATAAACAAAGACATTGGGAACCTCCAAACACTGGATCCTACCCAATTCAGCTTTGCTAAGGGCAGATCTTGCCTCTTGAACCTGGTTGACTTCTTTGAAACAGTCACCAAGGCCATAGATGAAGGGAAGGTAGTCCACACAGCCTACCTGGACCTTGCAAAAGCCTTCGATACAATACCCCACTCGGGCATCATAAATAAGCTCACCAGCTTAAATATCAACCCCTATGTCACAAGATGGGTTGCAAACTGGCTCAGGGATAGAACCCACATGGTCAGAATTGCAGATGCCATGTCAGACTCTAAACCAATTAGAAGTGGTGTCCCACAAGGCTCAGTCCTGGGACCTCTCTTGTTCGGTATATATTTCTCTAAGGTACAGGCTAACACGGGAGGACTATGGCTGACAAAGTTCGCAGATGACTACAAACTGGGTGCCATAATCGACTCGCCAACTGACACAAGCAAACTCCAAAAGGGTCTCACAGAGACGGATAACTGGTGCCAGGGCCATGGCCTAAAGCTAAATGCCAAAAAGTGCATAGTCATCTCCTTTGGGAAAAACAAAGTGCCCACAAATTACCACATAGGTGGTAATCCATTAAGTACGGAAGAAGTAATTAGGGATTTGGGGACCCAAGTAGATAGCAATCTCTCCTTTGACAATCACATTGTCAAAGTGGTTAGAAAGACCTTCTCTATAGCCCACCTTATCATGAAAGGGTTCACATCTAGATCAAGAGAGGTCATTGTGCCCCTCTACTCATCACTCATCAGGCCCATAATTGAATACAATGCCCCATTTGGGATGTACCTTACCTGACACCTGCAGCAACTGGAAAGACCCCAAAAGTACCTCACCAAGAGGATCAAGGGACTCAAACAGATGCCCTATGCAGTTAGGCTAAAGAAACTCCAGCTCTACTCAGTTGCTTACCGCCTACTCAGAGGTGATCTGTGTCTGACGTATAAAGCCATGTCCAAACCAGAATTAATGGACATGCTCCTCCTCAGGAAATCCAAATCCCTTAGAGCTACACGCTCCAGGGACTTAAACCTCAGCACAGAAATAAATAGGACATGCTGGAGGAACAGATTCATATCCCAGAGGCTCCCCTCACTCTGGAACAAAATCCCAATCCATGTTAGGCAGAGCCCCTCAATGACCCTCTTCAAGAGAAATCTTGACGAGTGGATGGGAGATCATAGGTTTACTCCTGGGATCTCTTCTGTGTCCCTACTAGACAGAGGCACAGTAAACTAACCTTAAAAGGGCTATCTTCTGTGACCTACTATACAGAGGCACAGTCAACTAATCTAAAAGGGTGGCGAAAGCCAAACACACTCTGGTTAGGCTTATAAATGCCCTAGGGCAGATAGCCTAGTATCAACCTATGAACCTATGAACCTATGAACATCCATAATGAAACAATCCGACACCAGTATAAACCACTGGTGGCCAGAATTATCTGTAAGCAGTGGCCAAAGAAGGCTTTAAAGCCAACAGACACTAGGCCAAACACCTGGATGTTGACTGTAAAGGAAGCACAAGAGTTCAAGGAAGAACTTGTAGCACTAGCACCTCAGGAAGAAGAGGAAGCAGTTAGAGCTGAAGAACAAGAATGGCAGCACCTCAAAACATCATGTGTGAAGATGATATAACTGATATGCTATCGAGCTAGATATGGAAATACGGTACATAAAGAAAGTTGGTGGGGGAATGCAGATGTCCAGGAAATTCTCAAAAGAAAAAGAGTGCAGGAAAAAGTGGGACAGAGAAAAAATGAGTTGTGCAAGAAAGAAGTTTGTCAGGCTGATAAAGGGGATAATAGAGTAGTCACAATGGCAAAGAACAAGATGTAAGAGAAACTCTACCAGTTTTTGGAAAGTTACTCAGCTGATGGTGGAAGAAGCTATATCAAGTTGCAGTGCAACAAAAAAACACCAGCAACAATCTACTCAGCAGTCAAGAGAGCATCAAGGACAGATGAAAAGAGTACTTCTTAAGAAAGAAAACTCCATATTGGGTGTACTGCTGTGTGCAAAATGTACTATAAAAAACAAAGAAGCCAGCCCAGAAGAACTATGACATGCACTAAGGAAAATAAAGTCTGGGAAAGCAGCAGGCTCAGATGAAGTCAGGCAGAGATAATCAAGAGGCTGGGCAGAAATGATTCCTGAGGGTATTCATCACAGTCAGGAGACAGAGAGAGGCATATCACGAATGACTGCAGAATAAGATTTTTAACACCACTGTAAAAGAACAAAGGGGATATTTACAACTGCAGTAAGTAAAGACTTATCACACTCCTGTCACACTGTATGAAAGCACAGGAGAGGGTAAATGATAAACATGCAAAGAGCAGGAGTAATAGTAGGAGGATGAGGAGAAGCAGTAGTAGTGGTCAAAGTAGTAGTAGTAGTACTAGCAGCAGGTAGTAGAAGTAGTAGCAGTAGTGGTAGTAATAGTAGTAGTAGTAGAAGTAGTAGCAATTGTAATACTGGTAGTGTTGGTGGCGGTAGTATCAGAAGTTGTAGCAGTAGCAGTAACAGTAATAGGAGGAGGAAGAGAAGGAGGAGAAGGAGACAGATTAGTAATAGCAGTAGTAGCAGTAGCAGTAGTAGTAGCAATAGTAGTAGTAGTAGCAATAGTAGTAGTAGGAGGAGAAGGAGGAGGAGGAATAGAAGTAGCAGCAACAGTAATAGTAGGAGTAGGATGTGGAGGAAGAGAACTAGTGGTTGTATTAGTAGTAATAGCAGCAGTAGTAACAGTAGTATTAGTATTAGTATTAGAAAGTAAAAGGGGGAATGAGTAGTTTGGATTCAGATCAAGATGCAATACAACCAACCTGATATTTGCAGTCAAGCAGATAGTATAGAAGAAACTGGAGATGCAGAAAGACACCAGATGGACATTCCCAGACTTGGAGAAAGCATTTAACAAGGTCCAAAGAAAGCTGCTTTGATCAATCCTACAATGGTTTGAAGTCCATTGCTGGGTCTTGTACCTACTAATTATTATATAACTTCAAAAATATCTTAAAATCACTTATTGGATAGAATCAAAGTCTGAACTAATTTCACTTTTGCAATTGTATAATAAATATACTTTTAGAACTAACAAGATTATTGGTCTGCTAATGTTTTCCATAATATATCAGAAAATATATATGTATAATTTTTAATTTGCCTTACTTTATCAATTTCTAATTGCCGCATAGCAAACTTTATTTCTAATGTCTTAGCCTTCCAGTATCTATCATATTTGACTACAGTTAATTTACTTTACTATTCAATCATATAGCTATATAGCTATATAGTTTCACTTTAAAACCATCCCTTTTAGTCCCAAAAGAGCACTTACAACTTTTCATTTTCTAACCAAAATTTTATGTCTTTTAGCCACGTTAGTGATGTAGAGGGATAAAGGCCTGATTATGTCCCAGCCAACCTGGGTTCGATTAGTGGCTCTGATGACTGACAGATCAGCAGGTAGAGATGGGCATTACCATCCCTGGGGGGGTCCTCTGGGTGTCTCTGGCGATGATACCCAGTGGAGGCTAGGGATGTCACTATCAGGGGGCATGTCCAAAGGATAACAGGGTGGGAACATGGCTGAGCTGCTGCAGAGGCAGGGCAAAATGTCACATTTCCCCATTGCATGCCTGCCCCAGACTTTACCACAGGAACCATGGATGATGGGGGAGTAATGGAGTAGGTCATAAAAGAACCCCCCCCCCACAGCAGATGTTGATAGTAAGACCACCAGGACACCCTTAATTTACATGCCAGTTCCAGCTCTATCCAAAGAAGTCCTGGGTGGGTAGAAGGGAGCTATTAGACTAAGTGGTGGATGTGGGATACTCTGTAGGGAGCCATAAGACAATGCAGAGAGAAGAAAAAAAAACTCCTTAAAAATGATGTCTTATCATGGACATAAGTCTGAAACCGAAGGATATCAAACCAATACGAATACATATTCCTTTTCACATAGCTTTAATTTCCTACTTTCTCCTCTTTACCAAAAGAGGCAATAAAAATTATCCACTCATGGACAGCCCACATTATTATTAAGATTTCTCATGCTCAGAACTTTATCAGGTAAAACCAGAAAAGGTTTATATGTGAACTTTATTTATTTATTTATTTGTTATTTTATTTTATTTTATATTACAATGCACATACTGCCTTACTGTTGAGTTATGAGTTTGCCATTTATCATGTGCAATCTCACCTTTCATAAACTTAGCTAGAATGTGCCCATGCTTCACTCTGTACGTTAAAAATGAAGGAACACATGATGTAATAGATTCTGTACAAGCATTCCATTGTCACGTAGTAACAATGATGTATTGTCTCAGTGTTGTAAACCTGTAGATAAATCATTTGGAAATAATTAATATTTAGTGAATGCGTCATATATATATAGATCAAACTGTTATAATTAACATAACCTAAAGACATTAATCTCTTTCCTGTAAATCTTAGTAATTATCAACTACTTTTATGAACTGGAAGTTTTGATCAAAATCAAAACCTCATATGAATTTTTCGTATAAAAATTATTATCTCCAAAATCTGTCTTATAAATATGTTTTCTGTAACAGAATTATAGCTTCTTTCCTCTGTCAAATCTAAATTTGCATCTTTGCCTAGAAATTACATATATACCATTCACATTTAATGAAATAACAGATATATCTGTTGCATTAATTTAAATCAGATGAAACCAAATCATATTATACCTTATAAAGATGCACTTTACCACAGGTACGTAGCTAACTCCACTGCTTTCATCCATGCAGTCACTTAATGTTTCACCTTCCTCATTTATGGTTTTTTGTGTGTATTATTTTGCTTTCCTTTTTGCTCCTCTGAGCTAATTCATGTTCTAATAAATCCTGCACTTCGACAGTTAAAATTGATATTTGCTCAGATTTGCTTTCAGCATCTGCTACTGCAAATATTTGCTTGAAAAATTAACACCACTGTATATAAAGTTCTGAAATAATTCAAAAGAACTTTATTCATCCAGCAATAATACATAGTTAATTCAACAAGGAAGTAAGAGTCATGAAAATTACACAGACCAGATTCAGTATGAACCCTCTCTCCTTCCTCAATATAATCTGTCACAACCTCCCAAGCCCTTTGTGTGTGTGTGTGTGTGTGTGTGTGTGTGTGTGTGTGTGTGTGTGTGTGTGTGTGTGTATGTGTGTCTGTGTGTGTGTGTGTGTGTGTGTGTGTGTACACACACATATATATATATATATATATATATATATATATATATATATAGTAGGCATATCTCCATCAAAACTTATTTCAGTCTTAAAGCTGCATGTACCCATATATGTGATGAATAACTAAAATGCACATGGCAAATACCAACACTATAAATGATAATTACTAAGAATATGCATGCAAGTATCTTGTTGATATGAAACATTCTTGAACCTAATAAATGTGATGGTTAGCAATTATTACGTCTTAAATATTAATATAATAGTAAATATTTAACTAAAATGCCCATCTAATCTTGAATAAAACATAGCCTCTGAATTAATAATCCCATGTGTTGCTTCTGTCATACATATATTTATTTTCACCAGTCTCATTTATTCTATTAAGCCCTCTAAAGTGAAAATAGCTCCTAGATGCCTGACTTCATGCTTATGCAAAGCAGTTGAGTCTTTTTTATGTTTAATGTTCAGAGATGTGGTGTTTAAACAATCTTGAAGTTTTGCCCACATATAAGGCCGAACAACGTGACAAGATAGATTACCCATATACTATTACAAGAGATTCTGATCTTGTACTGTTTTAAACTGTTGGCTGTTGTAAAGGTCTTAAATATATTGACCACAGAACAAAATACACAATTGCCACAAGGATGACATCGTATCAGAGTAGTACTCAAAAGTGTAATGACGTCTACTAAGAGAACTAACAGAATTTGTTCCATTGTAACTGACTATCAGACTTATGTGCAGAAACTGGTCGCTAGATTTAAAGCCAGGGGATATAAAACAGATGACATACCTAAAGCTAGAAATGTAGCTGATACAAAGAACAGGACAGAAGTATTGCAATGCAAGAAACATTCAGACTAATACATTTGAAATGGCATGCATAGCAACATGTGCAACTAATATAAATGAGTTTGTAGATGTCAAATAAAAGCATTGAAATATTTTACTGTCCAATAATGAATTAGCTGAGATATTACAAACTATTTGCAATTTTATTATAAAAATGGGAGAAATATTATACAATACTTGGGTAAGCATAGGTGAAATAATCTGAGAGACATTACCCCTCCGGCAATTGTGTACACTTTCTGTGATCAATGAATTTAGGGGATACTGATTTGTTGCTGAGGACAGAATCCCGTTTTGTCAGACTCAGGTTCACCGCTGTCATCTTCCCACTCTTAGCTTGTTATGTTACCTTAAAAACAAGGACTTGCACAGCTCCAAGAGCAGGGTAGATGATTAAGCTCTAAATAGCTCCTTAATCACAGAAATAATGTGGATAGTTGAAGGTTCCATTTCACTCATAGAAATGATCCAGAACATAACAAAAAAAAAAAAAAAAAAAATATGAAAGCAATCATGTGATACATAATGGTATTATGTCATAAGAAGGAAATTAGAAATACTGAAGCCACAAATGCTGAATACAAGACGGCATAAGATAAAGCTGTTCTTTCGGTATGTATAGATTTGTATGTTGATATATGTGCTTACCACATGCTGTCATGATTCTGAAGTAAAGACACTATTCTGTTTGCTCATTTTGCAACAAAAACAGCAGATAGGTTCATAGCTTCATACTAGGCTAACAACCACCAGCGTCTTTACAAGCCTAGTGGTGCAACCCAACCCAGTTTTGTCACAGAGTTCCTTGGAGGCCTCTATGGTAGGATATGTCAGTAACGAAGTAGCTAAGGGTTGTGTGTGGAGGGTAGGTATGTTAGTTGGGGATTAATGTACTTACTGTCAACCTCTGTCCATCAGAGAAATAGGGTCCAGTCCAGTGGTGAATTTGCAATTTCCCATACACTGATCAAAGTTTCTTTTGAACAGGGTCAGACATGGACTCTGCTTCACGTAGATACGGACCTTATTCCACCGCACAGGGATCCTTTGAGATACATATTGGTGACTCCAGCAGGTTCTATTTATATTGCAGACAAAATTCAGGTTCTTGGATCTAGTGCTTTTGCTGTTGTTTGTCTTGCGTTTATACAAGAGATTCATCAGAGCTGGATCTGAAGATACCCTATATGCTAGGCATAGATTGCCTCTCAGTAACCTGTAGGAGATTGAGTACAGAGACATGACCTTGAGGCTATCTGTGTAGGACAGGGTATTCACACCCTGGATTCTCCTGGTGAGGAACCTCTGAGGGCATTCCAGCAGCTGCAATTGCCTGGTTAGGTATATGCCAAGGGGAGCATTGTACTCAATGATGGGTCTGTTAAGGTCTGAGTAGAGGGGTACTATTACTTCCTTAGACCTGAATTTCATACAATTGCTTATGAGTTGGGTGACATAGAATGATTTTCTTACTGTCTTGGCTACATGTTGGTCAACTGCTAGATACTGTCTATATATGTTCCCAGATCCCTAACTATCAGATCATCTCTTAGGGTGTTTTATCAATGAAGTAATTAGCTTGGGTGGACACTTTCTCAAAGAGCACAATGATGCATTTCTTTGCATTGAATTTTAATCTGTGACTTTCGCACCAGTCATTTGTTTGTGTTAGACCCTCTTGTAGAATGTTGTTGTTGTGGGGGAAATCTATGACAGCTCCCAATTTACGATCATCTGAAACTTAGTGAGCCAGAGGCCTTTGACATTAGCATTGACTTCAGAGAAGTTGATGGCAAACAGGAGCAGGCCCAACACAGAGAACTGGTGTACTCCACTGGTAACCAGTCTCTTGGTGGAGGTGGTCTCACTGATCCTAACTTTTTGAGTGCTGTCTGTGAGCCATCTGGCAATTCAGCAAGTTATATAGGGATTTATGACTAGTTTTGATAGTTTGTCAACAATAAACATTCATACAGGGGTTCACATAGTCTCCTTACTCAAGCCCAAAGATACGATAACAAGGTTCAATCACCAATTTTAATAAATATAATTGCAAAAACATTTCATCCACCAACAATGGACTTCATCAGAATGTAAAAATCAGTTATCAGCATTAGGTATTTGAAATATGTTCAATAAAACAACTAATCAATTAAGTAAAACAATTAAATCATAAATTAAATATTAAAAACTTTTCAACCACTGCAGTTAAAACAAAAAAAATATATCCTAATTAAACAATCAAATATATAAAAAAAGTACAAAAAATTTAGGTATCATAGACAATTAAGTAGTATAAATTGTGTTTAAATAAATGATTGTTTTGGTCATCATAGTTTAACTGTTCTCATTTTTAACAACAGTTGAATTGAGATATTCTTATTTATAACCATGCCAAAGAACCAGTGCCAAAACTCACAGAAAATCTGTCACAACAAAAACAAAAAACAAAGGCACTGTGGGGGTGCAGGATATAATTGTAAGCCAGCCCAAGAATCAGAAAAATAAACTTATTTAAAGCACTCGAAAACAAACAATCTGGAACACAAGATAATCTTATGTTATCTTATATTAGACTTGTAGGACTGATGGGTCTGTAGTTCATGAGGTCCATTGGTGATCCAACCTTATGAAGAAAGATGACCGTTGCGGCCCTCCATTCATCTGACACGTAGCCTGTTTGGAGGCTGTAGTTGAAGAGTGCCTCAAGTGGTCCTGCTAGGTCATGTTTTAGGATATTTATAAAGCAACCAGGGATATTGACAGGGCCCATTGAAGTAGTGTTTTTGGCTTTAGGAAGCACCCCAGGACCTGTTCCCTGTTGATAGTGGATCTATATTAGATGAACAAATGCTTAAAATGTTGTTTACGACATGCTCAACAGCTTTTAAGTGAACAGTCATCTAATTGAAACCCCATAATATCAAAACAAGGAGTTTTGAAAAGTTATAGTTGGCCAGCCATCAGGAAGCCAACGGCTGATGACTATAATGTACTGTACACCATTACAACCTCCCACCCAAAAAAAAAAAAAAAAATCGACAAACAAAATAAAGTGGGGGGGCTTCACCCCCCACCCCCAACTTGATGGCTGTGCGCTTCACATCCCCCTACTTAAATATACCAACTTCGAGACTGCACCACAGTGGAGGACTGTCAGAACATTACACAGGGTGAGCGTTGAGACCGCACCACAGTGGAGGACTGCAAGAATGGTGAGACAGAGTGAACGTTCTGACGTCAGCCATTGACTTCCTCATGGCTGGCAAACTGTAACTTTTCAAAACTCCTTGTTTCGACATTCTCCGGTTTTGCTTAGATGAACATTTGCTTAAAAGTTGTTGAGCATGTTGTACTCGACATTTTAAATGTTCGTTCATCTAATAGGGAACCTTGATTGTTGGGGGAAAATGCTAAAAGAGATTTCACAGGGGGTAGTTGGGGGAATGGGGGAGCGAAGTTAAAGCTAAATTTATCAGCCAGAAGATTTGCTATGTCACCCTGGTCAGTGAAGATTGTACAATTTATCACCAGTTCTGCACACTGTTGAGTATTACCTTTAAGATTCCTGACACAGCTGAAGAAGGCCTTGTGATTGTCTTTAATGTGGGAGGCTATCCTGATCTCATAACTGGCCTTTATTTGACCTTTTAGTTTCTTATTTAGTTGAATCAGAGAGCACTTATCTCTGTGGGAGTTGCTCCTTCTGATTTTGGCCATAACTTTTTTCTTTTGTTATATATCCTGTTAAAGTAAGGATTCCACCAGTATGATTTGTTTTTGGTTTTAGATCTGGGCTTACATCTGGTAGGTATGCCAGCCTCAGGGTTGCCAGACGTCCCTATTTGGGCGGGACTGTCCCGAGATCAGCAGCCTGATCCCGAGTCCCGCCCTGCCGGTTTAAATCCCGGCCAGCCTCCGCTTTGTTTGTTTTTGATTGGCCCGTATACCTGGCATACGGGCCAATCAAAAATTGCTAAACACGGAGCTTCTTGTGTTCCGCATTAAACACGAGAAGCTCCATGTTTAGCAATTTTTGATTGGCCCATATGCCGGTATACAGGCCAATCAAAAATCACTAAACACGGAGTTACTTGTGTTGAATGCGGAACTGCAATGCATTAAACACGAGAAGCTCCGTGTTTAGTGCAGAGCTACTGTTCTTTAATGCGGAACTGTGTTCCGCATTAAAGACCTTTTTTCTTTTTCTTTTTTTTTTTGGTCTTCACTTGCCGTGAAATTTTTTTTTTTTTTTTTTTTTTTGGTCTTCACTTGCCGTGAGAGACCTTCTTTTTTTTTTTTGTCCCTACCTGGGGGGCTGGAAATCTGGCAACCCTGGCCAGCCTTGATGCAGTCATTTACATGTGTGTACATGGTTTCTGTAAATAATTCTGCATAGGTAACTGTGTTCTCGGGATTTGGAGGAGCCTTGAATTTTGACAAACCATTGATTAATAGGATGTAGTATGTTTAGTATAGTTCCTAACTGTTATGGGTTTAGTTGGGTTTTCCAGGTTAAATTTTATTTTGAGAGAGACAGCTTTGTAGTCTGACTTCATCAGTGAGGACGTGACATGGAGAGGGTGCAATAGTCTCCCATATTGGTAAGTATTAGGTCCAATATGTTTGATCTTCTGGTTGGAGAGTGCACTATATGGTCCACAGTGTTTGAGTTGATGAACTCCAGGAAGTGCTGTGATTGTGAGTTAGAGGTAGTGTACAGTTCACAGTCTATAGATAGGTACTTAAAGTCTCCCATGAATAAGGTATTTGGTTGGGTGATGAGTGACTCAGGTAGGTCTAGGTAAAAGTTGTGAGCTTCATGGGTCATAGAGGATGACCTGTAGCTGGCCAGTATATGGTTAGGAACCTTGTCTATGGAGACTTGGATGTGGATGAACTCCAGGGAATTATCCTGTTTAACCAACCTAGAGTTATATTTGCTGCTAACATAAATTGAGACACCTCCACCTTTAGCCCCTGTGTGTGCTGCTCCTGATCTTAATGCATGGAAAGCACTGTAGCCTTCCACTGCCAGAGTACTTTCTGTGGTTTTAAACCAATTCTCGGTAATAGCACAGATGTCTACATTCTCCAGAGTAAGGGTCTGGAGTTTCTTGTTTATGCTTCCAGCACTAAGCAGTAACACCTCAAGGGTGCTTTTTTTTTGCTATGTTGGTAGTTTTGTCATTTTGACATTGCCTAAAAAAGGCTGTAAGGGGATGGACAGAGTTTTAGTCAATATCCAAAAGCCCAGGTGGACAGATGTAGACCATTCTTGGCAAAGCAAAGTGCTGTGTTAATCATGTCCTCCCATAATGATAGATACTGGATTCCCTTAGAGTGACACCAGAAAATTAACCAATTATTAAAATCAGTCATTTTCTGTTCATATTGTGGCATCATCCTTGGTGAAGGCAGAATTCTGTTCAATGCAAGGTACATAGCTGTCTGTGACATACTCAGAGAGATCCATAATGTCTTTTTTTCATGTAGACCAGTGAGGTAATCTCAAGTTATTTACACCCACATGAACTATGATAGAATTATATTGGTACTTGTGGTGCAGTGACCTGAGTGTGCATGTGATATTGCAGATCCTGGCTCCAGATAACAACTAACCATTATCTTCTCCTTGTCCATCCTGATCACAGGAGTATGTGTGTGTGTCATACAATAGAATCCCCTATGACAAGAGTACTAGGTAAAGTGTTTGTTTGCCTTATGGACTTTGTTCTTTGGGGATCAATGGGTGTAGACATGTGTAGTGTTAAGTGCTGCTTTTGGTGTGTGCTTTAGTGATTGCTGAGGGTAAATGTTGCAGTTTGATGGCTTATGAAGTCTTTGAGGTTTGGAGAGGTTTATTTTCAGTACCTCAGCATAAGAAGAGCTATGTGTGTGGTGAGTGGTATGTGTGAAGGCTATAGTGTGTGTGTGTGTGTGTGTGTGTGTGTGTGTGTGTGTGTGTGTGTGTGTGTGTGTGTGTGTGTGTGTGTGTGTGTGTGTGTGTGTGTTTGTGTGTTTTTGACAGCCTTGTTTGTATGCAAGATTTTGCCTCCAAGGAAGTTATATATGTACATTTCTTGCATGTGTTATTTTCTTTAAGGATTAAAAGGTTGTCTGAGTGCATGAGACAATTCCTACATTGTCTCAGGATTCCCATAACTACCAAGCTGGCCACAGAGGCATAAGGAAATTGCAAATCCATGTTGTCAGGACCTGTAATAGGGTTGAGTGTGGTGACGGATTTCCCCTTGTAGGGTATTTGTAGTGTATTTGTTCTTTCTCTATGGTAATGTGACCATGGAGTTTTAAAAATGTGGTGATGCTAGGAGCAGACTTGCCTTGCCCCCTCAAAAACACTTTTTACTATGTAGGTAAATTTCTATTTTTTTTATTAAATGTTCATGGTTTGTGTGTTTTTGATTTCTTTCTTATGACATGACACCTACAATACAACCTGCTTTAAACAACAGTAGGAGCAGCTGATCTCAAAACCACGGGGATTCCCGAAGCAGGTTAACGAGTTGTTAGGTAGTAGAGTAATGAAAATTGATAATCCATGAATACATGAGAGATTCTGGCTTCTAGACCAACTAAATTTGTTCTCTTATTCCCTTTCCATTTATATGTGTAACATACAGGCAAATGAAGAAACTGCGCTGTACTGTTCGCAATGTGTGGTGCCCAAAGAAGACATCTTACACCCCTGCTCACGTGGTCTACTAATAAAAGTTACCTAGCATGTGATACAGTTTCTTTTATCACTGAGAAGGAACTAGTTGTAATTTGCATCCCTCTGATATTAGTCTCCTTTGCCTTCAGTCACTGCCAACTGATAACACTTCTCCACAGACTGTCAAAAGTGCACAAAGTAGTGGTATCTCAACATTTTGTTTGTGTGTATTTGTTAACAGGGCAAGTGGACTGTCCTAGGTGCTCCTGGGTCTGATGTTGTACCTGGTGGTGATCCTGGGTAGGATGCTGTGCTCCTGGGTCTGATGCTGCACCTGCTGGTGATCCTGGACCAGATGCTACAAATGCTGGTGCTCCTAAGTCTGATGCAGCACCTGCTGGTGATCCTGGGTCTGATGCTGCACTTGCTGGTGCTCCTTGGTCAGGAGCTGCACCTGCTGGGGCTCCTGGGTCAGAAGCTGCACCTACTGGTGTTCCTGGGACTGATGTTGTACTTGTTGATGTTCCTGGGTCTAATGCTACACCTGCTGGTGCTCCTGGGTCAGAAGCTGCACCTGCTGGTGCTCTAGGGTCAGAAGCTGTACCTACTGGTACTCCTGTGTCAGGAATTGCACCTGCTGGTGCTCCTGGGTCAGAAGCTGCACCTACTGGTATTTCTGGGTCTGATGCTGCACCTATTGGTGATCCTGAGTAGGATGCTGCATGTGCATCTGCTCCTGGGTCAATGTTGCACCTGCTGGTGCTCCTGGATCTGATGCTGCACCTGCTGGTTATCCTGGATCTGATGCTGCACCTGCTGGTGAGCATGGGTAGGATGCTGCACCTGCTGGTGATCCTGGATCAGATGCTGCAAATGCTGGTGCTCCTAACTCTGATTCTACACCGGCTGGTGATCCTAGGTCTGATGCTGCACCTGCTGGTGCTCCTGTGTCAGGAGCTGCACCTGCTGGTGCTCCTGGGTCAGAAGTTGCACTTACTGGTGTTCCTGGGCCTGATGCTGCTCCTACTGGTGCTCCTGGGTCTGATGCTGTACCTATTGATGTTCCTGGGTCTGATGCTACACCTGCTGGTGATCCTGGGTCAGAAACTGTAGCTGATGGTGCTTCTGGGTTAGAAGCCGAACCTGCTGGTGATCCTGGGTCAGAAGCTGAATCTGCTTGTGATCCTGGGTCAGAAGCTGAACCTGCTGGTGATCCTGGGTCAGACGCTGAACCTGCTGGTGATCCTGGGTCAGAAGCTGAACCTGTTGGTGATCCTTGGTCACACACTGCACCTGCTAGTGCTCCTGGGTCTGATGCTGCACCTGCTGGTCCTCTTTGATCAGACACTGCACCTGCTGATACTCCTGCGCCTGATACTGCACCTGCTGGTCCTGTTGAGTCAGACACTGCACCTGCTGGTGCTCCTGGGTCTCATGCTGGTGTTCCCCCATGAAATTCTCAGTGCCTTACAATTTACTTATCTGTGTTAAAATATTTCTCTTTCACCTACTTATAAACCACTTCACTTTTCCTGTCCCAGATATTCATACACGTTGTATACTCATGATCTTGTTATTGTCCATGCATCCTTATCCTCCATACACTAAACATCACCTACATCAGGAATGTTCAATCCCTCTGCAAAGAGGTGCAGATGCATGTTGTTAGTTTAAACTAACCAAAACTAAGTCTGTGCTCTTTGGTACTCTGTCAGACTAAGCACACTTCATGCCAATAAAATGATACAGTGTTTCTATAGGCTGTCACAGCCTTTCATTTTCGTGGTACCTTGCATGAACTATCTATCAGTTTTGATAAGTCTCATCCCTCTTAGTGGTAAAATATAAAAATAGGTCAACTTAGGCTAAAATATATATCTTTTTATTCCTTGATGTCAGACTGATACTTGGTGAGGCATACCTGTCTCAATATTTGTACAGTTTCCTGGTCCCCCCTTTCACTTTCCAAATAAGTTATGTTCTAACTGAAACAGAACCTAAAATATATGTCTGCTGTATTACTTAAGTCTTGACAATATCAAATTTGTTTACAGAAAGGCATAGAGATCTGTCCACTTCTTAATTCTGAAGCCGTGCAGCATGTCTTTAGTTTTGCTAAGTAGGATGTTCCTTGAGGTAATCCATAAGTCATCTCTTAGCAAACAGAATGAAAGTGTTCCTATGCACTTGACTGTGCTCAGACCAATACTAGAACTCTGCAGCAGTACCTCATAAGGTTGTCATAGTGTCTTCCCTTTGTCACAGCTCCTACACAAGTTGCATTAGTAAGCTCTGAGAAGTGAGCCTGGTACCAAGTGAAGGGGAACATCAACCATTCCAAATGGAGCTAAACAGGATCCTGCAGTTGTTCACCCTCTGCATGCATCCAGTGGGTAACATAATTTCCAGGTGTGACTGCAGGTATTCCAATGTTACATTCCTGGGAGTAGCAAACAGGAAACCATTTTCCAGCATATGACATTCCTTAGACATGCCCAAGAATAGAGTTTCAGTGGCGTATCTATCCCTCTACACATATCACAGACTATGGGCGATGAAATCTAGTAATACAATATCCACCAAACTGGTTAGCTTTGAAGCCAGACTGAGATTCTTACAGCAGACCATTTTAGGCCAGGAAGTAGATATTTGGTTGTGGACTACTTTTTCAAGTAGTTTGGATAGCAGGTATATAATTTATGTAGGCCTGACATTGCTAATTTCAGTTTTGAATCTACTTGTGTATGTATATGAAAAAGGACAGAGTTCTTCCAGAAAGACAGAACTGTATATTCCAACAGAAAGTTCTAGTGGTAATTCAGTTGACTGGAAGGGTAACTGAACTAGGACCAAGCAAAATGGCCTTTGGTAACAATCTGTCAACTTCAGGGATCCGCTAGACTTGGTCCTAAAGAGTAGCCAATGCACTTCAGAGGCAGTAACAGTAATAACATGGAGAAGGACAAAGCTCCATGTGATCCATGACAACTGTCTCATTTGGCCACATGCTGTAGGTATTGTCAGTGACTTATGGAAAAGGCAGTGCCAGAACCATATTTTATTGCACTGTCTCAAAAGGAAATACTGTCAGCCCAGCTATCTGGAATTTTGTAAATAATTATATGTTATTTGTAAACATTCATATGATTTATATAGAAGTTTGACAGAAGTAGATACTGCCATCACACCTATCTGGAATTTTGTAAATATTTATATGTCAGTTATGAATAAAATATAAACTGCTTGTGTTACCACTATATTAGAATTGTATGTTGTCTGTATATCAAGCTGCTGGTACAAAAGCATGTGTGCAAAGTACTCAGCTTAAGGATGCATCCACAGTGCATCCTACTGGAAAAGAACAGAAATGTATATAAACTATTGAACCTGTATACATGTATATGTTTTAACAGTGGGAACTAGAACATAGAGGGTTAACTTGCAAAACTTCAAGAAAATGGTGGAAATTAAATTGTTTTATAATTGTGCTATAAACGTTAGTTTGAATGCAGCAAGGAGACAGGATGTCTAGAACTAGGGTGTCTTCTGCATTGTATTGTAAGTGATTTATTGTTTCATGGCTTCCAGGATCTGTAAACACATGAAGCCTTCATTTATGTATTAAGGGAGATGCTAAATGTTGATAGTTTCTGACAATGGAGGTTTAGCTTGGGAACTAAAGTCAAGTGACAAAAAGTGATGTCATCCAAGCTAACCCTGCAGTAATATTTGATATTAATTTAAGAACTCTCTGAGAGAAAGAAAGGGGGGGAGGCATTTTGTATTTGTCTTTGACCTGACAGCATCAGCTGGGAAACACCCACTCACCACTTCTGCCTGCTTGTTGTTCTGTAAGTAAGTTTTTAGGGCATAGTAACTCTTTTAGATTCAGATATGAATATAGTAAAGTATAGCTTAGATATTTTATTTATTTATTTGAGACTGTCCTGCAATGTTGTTTTAAATATTTCCTGTGATTTTGAACTCTGAAGTTACTGTGATGGTTTATTGAGTATTTTCTTGTTCTTTTATTATTTATTATTAAATATATTTAAACATATCTTTGTGGCTGATATTTGTGAGAGATATTTAAGCTCTTAGTGTACTTGCTTATCTATTTGGTGACACTGTACAGTCCACTCCTAATAGCCTAGCCCTTGGCCAAACTACCATTTGGATTAATAGTAACATTACACAGTAGGATTGGCCACCCTTTGTTAAGGGCCTTAAAGTAGCTGATAAGGGGTTCTGGTGGCAGTGATAACTACCTTATATTCTGGGCAGAAGGGAGCATAGCTAGTAAACCTGAAGCACTGGTTGCCCAGAGAGACTGTTGGAGCACTTGGCTTGGAATCCTGGCTAAGGACTCAGCTCTATGGCTGTGGCAGTGGGAAGTCTTATTGGGTATCTGGAGAAAAATGGAGAAACCAGCCACAGACTGACTGTGGTCTCTGTGTGCTCTTAAGGGAAATTGCACTTCACTGTGTGTACTTGTCATTCTCCCAGTGGGTATATTCCCCACTCTTGCCAGTGGTGAGGATTGAGGATCCTTGATTACTGGGACAGTGCAGGGGTGTCACATGCACTGTCTTACTGAGGCCTGTGAGAGAAGGGAAGACTTCAGTACCTGGAAGACCTATATGGCTGCCTTGAAGGAAGTCTAACTGCTTACCTCAGTAGGTGTGGATTGGTCATTGTGACTTGCTGGACTTCAATAAATTGCTTCCTTTCCTGTATGTAGATAGCCTTTTTGTATTTATATTTGAGGTTACAGTACATTTGGGACAGGAATGTAGCTGTCTGCAAATGTCCAGTCTTGGCCATTCTGGGTTACAGCTTCCTTTATAACAGGGGAAATCCAGCAACTATTCATTCCTTTCAGTCTTTCCTTCATCGATACTGCTATGGAGTCTATGATCTCCATAAATATCTTATTAAAATTGCTGACTGTCTCACAGGAAGACAAGATGCAGTTTAATGTAACAATAAGCTAGATTTAGATGTCATTCATCAATGGAAGAAAGTAAGACAGTGAAACAAACTAGAAGGAAGCCTTACAGCAGCATTTGCCCATGTAGCAAAAAGGAAAATGATCACCCAGGTCAAGGGAAAACTGTACTACAGCCACTCCAGAATGGAAGAGACACTGTGTACTCTCTAGGAATGTATACAGGATACCAGTGATGAGGGTCTTACCTGTCATAATGATGACAAAAGTCAAGATACAATATCTGTGTCTCATAAGAGCTGTCTCAGTAGTGGAGCATAGGGCAATAATAATTTCACCTTTTACATAGAGGTCTACACCATCCTGTTTTGGCAACTATGTAATTTATGATGAGTCTGTAACTGGAGATGAAGACCTCAGTGTTTGTTATATTTGCCTTAGCTTTAAATCACCTTTGCTTTGCTTCTAGCAAGCCAGAATCATAGATGCTCTAGCAATGCTAGTTTTGTTGCAAAAGCTGTTCACACAGGCATGCCACTTGTCTTTAGTAAAAAAAGTCAACTTCAGATATCTTATGGTTTCTCCACTGCCTATTTTGTACTCCATAACTAGGATAGATATGCTGAATGAGGTTTAACTGTGAAGTTGTCATGACAACTATTATACGTTTCAGCATTCAACCATTAAAGCAATATGATATACAATAGAATCAAAAGGACTAGCTGACTTAGTTGATGAGTGTGTGGGGGGTGTGTCTGTGGGTGACAGACAGATCTGCCAGTTCGTATGGCAGATAAAAATGCAGAACTGAGACAGTTACAGATATGGGAGCTTTGTGCATCTCATTAAAGTCCAGTGAGCAATAAAAGTGACAATGTCCATGTTTCCATCCGCAATATCCCTTCTGCAAGCACTTGTCAGTAACAATCAGCATCAAACTACTATTAACTTATTGCACAACGTAACGGTTTCACTAACAGATGAACAAAAGCAAGGTCAGCGTGCACCTTTTTGAACTTAATCTACAATGTATGAAAAGAATGAATATGTTTCAAAAATGTGAAACATATTTATGGAGCAGCTTCTATGGAACTATCTCCTACCATTTTTTAGGCATTGGCTAAGCTAGTGTCTGGCCAGTTTAGGTCATTTCACGTGTATTTTACCAAATGTATTAAGCGACTGGTACTTTTTACACAAAGCAGTTTTAATTAATACCCTGTACTCATATTTCATATTTCTGGTTTGCAGCAGACTTCAGACGTGACATTCCTATATGGTAAACAGTTTCAGTCATGATGCCATTGGAAGCAGAATTTATATGAACAGTAGCAAGCTAGTAGAAATGTGTACGAGATGTGCACATTAATTAGTTACAACCCCGTTGCTGCTGCTTGTAACATCTGGCTCCTAGTTTGGTATTCTTGGAATTCCAAAGGTTACCTGCACTTTCTGAATGACGGCACCTTTAAAAAGCCACCTTATAACATACAACTATTTTGAAGGGGAAGTCTAGACACCATGAAACTTATCTGACTTCCCCATCTCTTTGGCGACTTTATAAGTATTTAAGACATTTGCAGGCTGATGACTTTCCAGCAGTTTTAAACCACATTAATTCTGCTAACATAACCTAAAAATGTAGCACTGATCGTAAAAGAGTAAAACCATAATCTGAACCACATTTCAGAAATGCATAAAAAAATCTACTCTTTTAAGAATTTTGAATCATTTCCTGACCAACGCTCTTGCCTTAAACTGCACTAAAAACTGTGGATGTGATTCAGCCATAACACAGTGGTGTAAGGCTGTCTGTATAGTATGCCAGGAAGAAAAACTGTTCTAAGGTTACAGTGAGCTCTCAGACTAAAACATGTCTTTTACAGGGATTTCTTTAAGCAGTACAGTGCCAGAAGCAGAACATGGCTGCTTAATTCAAAAGTAATGACAAACCTTAAATGTAAAATAAATGTTGATTTATTTATTTAGTTATTTTTTTAAATAAATGTAGGTAACCGGTCAGTAGAATTAGTACCCGTACCTCTCAACTGTACAGATGTTCGCAGAATGTCCAGATTTCTGCCTCATATTTTTGGTCAATTCTTCATAAAATGTGTGGGTTTGTTTTGGCAGATCACTCTGATGATCTGAGGACTGAAGTCACTAAATAATGACATACGTAGATTTGAGTTTCAGACTTCAAATCCTTCAGAAAATGTATGTTAACACAAACAGTATTACTCTAGCAACCTTCTAACTTTATAAGAGCAATATTTAAAATATGTCCCTATTTGTGGGCCTTTGACCCCCTAATTTGTCAGGCTTTGTCCAGATTTCTTGCACTAAGAGGTTGAGAGGAATGGTGCAGATTCATCTGGTCTGTTTTAGTCCTTTTTCTGAGAAATAGGACACCCATGTGCCAGACAATGCAGTTTTCAGTCTTAGACAATATTTTTTTTAATTGCTCATTTCATCAGACTGTCTGAAGTCCTGCTTTCAGTTTCTTGTTTGACGATACCACAAACAGTTTCTCTTTACTCTTTTATAGTCAGAATACAACCTCAAAACCTCTCAGAGTAGGCAGCTTATCCTCCAGGGGTCATCTAAAGTCAGCATTATAACCCATCAATTCAAGTGATGTGGTATGCTTCAGAAAGATGCAAAAGTTAAGTTATCAGTCTATGAAAGTTTGTCCTTATCATACCCATGCAAGAATTCTGTGTCACTGAAGTGTGGAATATATTAATACTGAGATTGTGAGCAAAGCATTTATGCCGTATTTAAAGAAACACCAAAGCTGACAAAGGTGACAAGACAGATTGTTTTATTATTTTTTTATTTATTTTATCTCTTTCTCTTTATAAATAGAAATATCCCACTAGGCATGAGTGCCACTTTCCACTGATGTCCAGGTAGTACTGTCTGGTTAAGTGATTGTGCTAGAATCACACAGGGTAAATAGAGACTGACCAGATCAAATGGAAACCTACAGGATGAAGTTCTTTAATAGCTGTCTGCTGTCCTCTTGTGGCAGTAAGATTGAACTGAGTACTGATGCAACCTGAGCTTATTTAAACCAACCTATCATGCAGTACAGAAACACATTGACTGTGGTCATCCAGATAAAGTAAGATATGTGCCCTGCTTTCCAAGAAGTTGAAACCACTCTGTAAGGTGTAGCTAGTAAATGCCTGTGCTACAGACAGCAAGCAATCATCAGTACTTTAATTTGGTAGCCCCTCACAATACAAGAAATGTTTTTTTTTTAATTTTGTATAGCTAGGAGATGCATACAATCTCAATGAAAATAATATGCCCTGCAAGATTATGCCATGAATTTGTTGTACTGAACCTTGGAACTTTGTATCTCTCAGGAGAGGCAGAATGTCTGTCAATATGATATGCATTTATGGGACTAGAAAACTATGAACATAATCAAAATTAGCATAGATGGGCTCCAAACAAAGATATAGAAAGACAGGAAAAAGAAAGAAACAAAGAAAGAAAAAAATATTACGTCAAGCCATAAAAGATGTGTTAATCATCAAAGAACAGGCAAGCCAAACTAATGAACCTACTCTGTTTTTTGTTTTTTTTTTTAGTTTTCAATGCTGTTTGTACACCTGAAACTCAAGCAAGTTTGCATCTAACATGTTATCTAGTACCAGAAATACTTTTAATGAAATGGTAATTAACCATCATTGATGACAATGGTTTCAAATGCATTTCAAATTTCCTAAAAGTTATATTCATCCAATACTTTGTTTAAAATTATCATAAGTCTTCTTAGTTTTAAGCGAGTGACAACAGGATCTACAGTTTATGTGTGGAGTCATATATGTACTGGGAAGATATTGTAAGGACTAACTACTCCGTGGATTTCTGAAACTACTTTTCACAAACAGGGTTGTGGACTATGGAATGAATATGGGTGGTGGAGAGGAATCCATAGAGGCATTAAAGACGATATGAGGCAAGTGAAGAAAAGGACGGATTTACAGGTAGAGAGCTGGTAAAATGTTAAATAGACTTTAAGGGCAGATAAATAAGCATATTGTCTCTTTCTATAGACAAGCAAATGTAATTAGCATACTGTAGTTCTCTGCCTACTGAAAGAGCCACAGGTCAGCCTCCAAGGGAGGTATTAGAGATTATCAGAAATGCCCATGAGCTCTGCATCACAGTGTGTGAAGGGCTAATAGGTGGTTTTGGGAACTGCTAGGATTTACAGATAGCCTAGCTGTGGGGGGATGTAAAGTCAGACTCTCAGGAGCAGGGTGCTCCAACAAAGACAAACTGAGGTACAAACTACCTTCATAGCTGCCTAGATGACAGCCTCATCCTTATGGGACTCACTTCACTCAGCAGATCTGATGGGCAGATGGTGAAAAATGAATGACACCAAGAGTTAGGAGATGGAGGCTGACGGTTGCTCATCAGGTGTCATTAAAGCAGGTGATAAAAGATCAAATTCAAGTTACTTGTATCTACATCATTGATGGATATTCTGGAATGATAGTATTATTTTCCCATAGACATCAAGTAAATAAAAAAGCACACTAGTCATAACAGGGTTCAGAAGGAAAGCAAATTTCTGTGATTAAAGCCGAGAGGAGAACAGTGATGCTATAGGCATAGCTACTCATAAGGGGTCTAAGGAAACATCTGCTGTTAGTCTTCTTCCTAATGACAAAGCCCCTTTGGAACATCTGTGAGTGGTCCTTCAACTGGCCCATTTGGATCAAATGATTGCTGACTGGTCAAGATTTCTGACCCTAGTTCAATCCTGAACTCTGATCACTGTCTGTCCATACTGTGCATGTCTCTCCATGTCGATATATGTTTTCTCTAAGTATTTAAGTTTACTCACACATGCCAAAAAAATGCTTGCTGGCAGGCTGATTTATAAAGTATTTTCCTTTGCTCTTGTGAGTCACAGTAGGATCACTTCAGTTACTCAGTTTATGAATAAATAGAATAAATTAAATCTTGAAATCCTGAAACAGGTCTGGAAACAGACTATAAATATCTACTATGCTAGTCATCAAGTTCATTATATGTCAGACCCATATGGCACAGAATTAGTGTAAGATCGTTAATCAGATGGAGGAGTGAGCCCAAGGTATTCGCTTAAGTAGAAAATCACAGATGCTGGTGCTGTTGAGCCTGAAAAGCAATGGCAGCCTAACTCCTGTGTTCCATCTTCAGCACAATGAAAGCGTTTATTTTTTCTGTACAGTGAAGGGGGAGTTTAAGAAATACTGAACATTACATTGTCACATAATTCAAAAGGATGTGAAGGCTAAATTAAGATGTTCCCAGTCATCTCTTCTGCAAGATCATAATGAGGAACATTCAGAATTGTCCTTCCCATGTCGTAACTTTTCACCTAAATATCTAGGAATAGTGCTGCATCATGACCTAGATAAAATGATTAAGCAGCTCTCTTTATCCAATGGGGATCAGACACCTTCATATGGAGATGGCCAGTCTTATGCACAGATGAACGCCCTATTAAATATAAGGGGTAGAAAGAGAAAGGAATTGCATAGTTATGTGGCCTGGTGCGAACAGTGGTGAATAAAAGATATTTACTTCCTTTTGGCATCTACAAGAGAAGTTGAACCTAAGTAGGACAGATAATTAGAAGTATCTCTGTATGAGGTGCAACATTACCAAATCTATTTTTAAGAGCAATTCCACTCTTCCTCAGGTACTCATCAGAGCCAAACCAAGAGTTACCTCCTGTGCTACTATGGGACCTGTGAAATTCACAACGTGGACCAAGTATTAACCGCTCCCTTTAAAGAGGAAATTTGTGGTTGGTTTGTAAGCAAGACTGGGCAGTTAGGGGAGGACCTGCAACCAGCAGCAGTAGAGAAACTGAAAAACAATACTAATCAGCCTCAAAGCCCTTATATGAAAAAACACTATTTTCTGGTTCAATGGATATTGGACTCCATAAAACAGTATGGGGGGTTACGGGCAAAGGATTTACCTTGTAACTTTCAAATTATGTCCTCACATTTCAAACAAATGTTCGTAACTCTGAAACCATAGGGATTATTAAAGAAGTGTAAATGGAAAACCCTTCAGCACAGACTATTTTTATAGTTGCAGTATTCTTTAGGTTCTAGATCTTAAACTGAAGTTTATAAGTCATAGTAAACACAGTAACTATTACGTTTGTATTATTTTGTAAACAACTTACACTATCTCGGCAATCTCTCAGGTCAACACATGCTGTCTGCAGCATTTTGTTTATCCAGCTGAAAGCCTTCATATAAGGCTAAAAAGTTCTGTCTGGGCTATTTGGTTAGTGAGATGGTCAGAAAAAAAGCATGAAATTTATGATACTATAAATAAATATTGTATGAACATCAATTAATATCTTTTTAACCTCACTAGACTGGTGTCAAATATCAATACAGTTATATTTGCCATTGTGTAAGTTTTAAGATGAGATATTTTAATACATTGTATGAAGCATGATTTTGGAATAATGAATGCAAATATGAACAAACAATATTGATGCCTACAGGCAACAGTGGGATGTAACTGCAGAAGAATCTGAAGGCATTACCTGGCTGCAATGAGCTAAGTCACTGTATGATTTCTGGACTATTCCGCTGGCTATTATAACAAGGACCTACATTACCTCATAGTGGAAATCTGCACAGGACCTGAGCTTTGGATAGTTACAGAAAAGCCATTCTGTCAGCTGAGGCAGTGTCCGTAAAGTATGGTCATGAAGACTGCCCTCACACATGGTCTAAATGGGCAACTTTGCTATGAACAGAATTGTTGGATTATCTGTTGTAATGTCACTGCAGACTTGCCGGGTACTCATCAAGGTAAATGCAAGAAAGAACAACAGTGCACCAACACAGAGATATTACTGTATAAATGCTCACTTATGTAGTTACGCTGCTTCCTAGTATTTGTGTAGGGATTAAGCAAGGCGTATTGCTATGTTTGCTTTCATGCAGAGCTCAGACAAGTTGTATTGCATCAAGAAGCATTTATTATAGTATTGTTTAAAATGTGTAAATATTTCCAGAATTTATATACATACATATAGACGCTGTCCGGTTCGATTCTCAGCTAGAGCGTCTTCTGCGTTAAGACATGCGCGAATGGGCGTACCTTCGTTGAAGGTTGTGCATCAGGGCTGGTAACTCGCCATGTAAAAATCAACTACCAATCATTAGCAGACCGGAATTCCGCTGTGGTGACCCCTAACCGGGAAAAGCCGAAAGACACAACAATAGCATATAGATAGATAGATAGATAGATAGATAGATAGATAGATAGATAGATAGATAGATAGATAGATAGGTAGATTGTAATTAAAAATGATAAAGGGAGAGTTTATTAGTCAAAAGTGTCCAGCTTGTGAATAAGCCTTCGGTGTTTACTGGAGTGGCTCCTGGCTTTTTAGGACAAAGGGTGAATGAAAAAAAGCTGAAACAATCTTACAGTTAACACAAGAGTCATGCAACAAGAATAGAATGAGATTTTATAAGCTTCACTAGTTGGGACTGAGAAGCAAACAGCTGATTTAAAAGCAATTTCTTGCAGCTAGCATAGAAAATTAAAGATATGAGCTATTAATGAGCTTCATCCAGTAGTCTGGGGTTTGATTCCATCAGCTTACATTTGCTAAGTTAAAAGAAAATGCAACACTGATGTGGCAGTTAAATGAAATCCATAAGTTATGATGCATGATAGATGCATTATTAAGCAGGCAGGATAATTTCAAAAACAGAACCCAGTGGGATAATGTACAGATTGTGGGCCAAAAGGATGAAGGTATAGAAAGTACAGACCCGGTAAAGTTTGAAAGAACATCTGTTTTTACTAACTAAAACAGACCCATGCATGGACTGCCAGATAAACAGGGTGTACAAGGTTGTCAGGGGCTAATACACAGACAGGAAACCCTTAAAATTGAACTCTAAAATGTCAGAGCTATACATTCAAAGGAGGGCTCATTCAATAAGCTACAGTGCAAAAAAGATTTACACTGATGGGATGCAGGATCAGAACACAAGAAGATTGTCCGTTATCAGTACATCAGCATCAGACACAATTATTCCCTACTATCTGGAATTTGAGATGGGATGCAGTAGTCCTTTTAGATTGCCCTGCAATACATCCTGTTATGTGACAGTGGGCAGGAAACTTGATCTGCTTCCAAGAGGATGCTGTAGGAATTTACACTGATGTGGACAAAGGGCATAATTCCTGGTGGTAAACTGCTCAGTGTGGTAGTGTGGAGCATACGTACATACAACATTTTACTTCTCTTACTCACACTAAGTTTGCCAATTACAGTTTAACTGTCCAGTTCCAGTACTGTAATGTGTGAGGGGCCAGAAGGTCAGCACTTTGAGCAGATTGTCATGGTAATGTGCAGGACAGAGGAGCTATCCATCCAGCAGGAAAGCACAAGGTTGTCTGCACCAGCGTCCATATAGGTTAGTGTCTGAGATCATTCTCCTCTTAAAGGTAAGGAACAGAGGCAGTGCATGTCAGAAATTTGGAAGAGCCTGAAGAGGAACATGATGCTGGCTGACAGGTTGGTATAGTGAATAAATGGGCAGACCATAAAGGAGGCACAAGGAGGAGAAGAAGCCCTGAAGACAGATATAATAAGTATTTTGGGACCATTACAAATGGGTTTACAAGGAGCCAGCCTGCATGGTAGGGGATCTAAGAAGCGATCCTTCAATTTGATGATCTGTAAGTAAGAACAGGGACTTTTGTATGGGAGCCTATGGAATTCTGCAACCACTGAAAGTCTCCATATTCATCTTCTTTTCTTCTTATTACTGATCCTGCTGTCAGCTTCAGTGACTGTGTTTTTCATTGGTGAGGGGAAAGACCACATGAGCAGTGGAGATCAAGCAGCTGGGACTTAGATGAGGAAGAAAGAATGTGAGGGTCATGAAGGATGTACCCAAATTTCAGGCGTAGGTAATGCATTACTATTTCCTGTTTTCTTCTTAGGGACTATCCAGTTTTGTATGACTGAGAGCAGCTTTGTCTTCATTATTTGTTGTCAGTGATTTCTTGTTCTAGTTAATAATGACTACTATTTTGAATATTTTATGTCCCTGAGTCACTTTCTGTCATATGTTACAGTTTGCTGCTGTCCGATTTTATTGCAGTTCATTTGTAACAATTAAATTAACTTAGCAGCTTTCAAGATGTTATTACATATTGCTAGAGGTTTTGTACTACTCTAATGAGATTAACACTTCAGGCAAGCATAGTATGGCTACCGACATTTTATGTTTATGGTTATAAGAGGTTCCTGAGTTCAATTCTCATCTGGGGTGCCTTCTGTGCAGACTGTGGGGAGTCTGCATGTTCTCCCTGTGTTTGCGTGGTTTTCCTCCCGGTGCTGTGGTTTCCTCCCACATTCCAAAGACAAGCAGTAGGTGGACTGGGCACTCTAAACTGGCCAATTGTGCATGCAAGTGTGTGGTGTTGAAGAACTACTGCGGCAGGGCTTGCCACCTGGTGGTGTAAACTTTGGCTCTAGATGATTGTCACTGCTGAAGTGACACCCAAACACCGTGTGCAAAAATGGGAAAAAGAGGTTGTGGATAGATGGGTTATAGGATGCTCTAGAGTAAGGTGTCACATGTACAGTGGGGATAGTTGTGTTTGAATCTTTGCATTTCTCTATCACTGTATTATATCTTACTTAGCTGAAGTATAAGGTAAATAGGTATGCGTGTTTGATGGTAACTGGGTGAGATGGGTAATGATGCTAGATGGGGAATTTGTACGTAGTTGCTATAGTTCAGGAATCTATCTAGGCATTATAAATTTAAGTAGAAGATATTTTATACTTTAGTGTTGGGTTTCTGATGAACATGTATTGTGTAGTGCTATGGGAGGCAAATTGATCTTAATACCTGCTCAAACTTAGAAAGTTGATAGAATAACAGGTTTTGCATTAACATGAATTTTCTGAAAGATATGAAGTCTTAAACTAAAATGTCTGTCATTATTTTCTAACTTCAGTCTTTAATGATTTACCACTAATTTGCCAGAAAACCACAATTTTATGAAAAATGGACCAAAAACATGAGGCCAAAATCTGGGCATTCTGTGAAAATCTGCTGAGAGATATGTTCAAAGCTACAACAGGAATAGAAAACATTAGTCCAACAGGAATAGGAACATCCGGTCTTTATCACATCCATGAACTCTGTCTTCCTCTTTCTATCTTCCTCTGTCTCCACCTAGTGGCACAAGACCAGAACACAACATATTCCCATGTTAAGAACAGCACCGCACTTACAATATGTAAATTAAACATTACTAACACTGTAATGAACACTGAATTACATCAACATTTATATTTCTGTAACATAGCCCTCAAACCAACGAGGTTTCCTTCTCACACGAGCTGGAAGAATGTGAGGAGATTCAGGCATTGGTATCACAGTAGATTGAAGCGGGAATTCTACTGGAGCATCCCTCGAAGCATAACTCGCCTCAGGTGCATTTGACTTAGATAAATGGGAAAAATGCCATTTTTTCCCATCTGCTACAAGTAAGTACGTGGACAAATTTCCTTTTGCATTTCCACAGGTTGTGAAAATCTTGGATGTGCTTTTGGAACATGTAGTGAATTCCGAATACGCACCTTGTCCCCTTTTGAAAATGAGGAAGCTGTGCTCCATATCTAGTATCAGAATACTTTTTCATTTTCTTTTACCAACAGTATCAGCATTAACCGTGCAGGAAACAGTAGAAGAAAGAACACTGAGGCGTGTTCACATTTTATGGCCAAGAAGCAATTCAAAAGGGGGAAACTCCTGTAGTAGCATGTGGTATTGCACAATATACCTGAAGAAATTCTGAGACAACTGGTTTCCAAGGTTTTGTCTGTATGATAGCAGATTGTATGCAACCTTTGAGAACATGAAATCTTTCAATGGCACCATTTGCAGGTGGGTGTTATACTGAAGTACATATGTGTTGTTATATCTGCAGAGGTAAATTGACATCCATTATTTGATACAATGGTATGTGGATGTCCAAAAAGGCTGAAAACTGAAGTGAGGAAGTCTATAATATTTTGAGTAATGGCAGAGGCAATGAAGGCAACTTCTGGCCACTTGCTGTGATAATCAATGAGGGTTAGGGCATAACGACAATTCCAGATATCCATTTCAAATGGACCCACTACATCTATGGCCAGCTTTTGCCAAGGTTCACATGGAAATGGAGCAGGTTATAAAGGTGCCGCTGAAGGATAGGCAGTCTTGTCAGAAAACTGGCAGAGTTGACAGTTTTTAACTTGAGCTGTAACCATGTCATCCATACCTGGCCACCAGTATAGCTCATGCAGTTGCTGTTTGCTTCTCACCACCCCTTGGCGGCCTTCATGTGCAAGTGTCACTAAAGCGTGGAGCAGAGAAACAGGAGCAATGAGATGAGGAAGAGGAAACATCAGTCCAACAGGAACAAGAACATCCAGTCTTTATCACATCCGCTAACTCTGTCTCCCTCCTTCTGCCTTCCTCTATCTCCACCTAGTGGCACAAGACCAGAACACAACAATTATTTGGACAGATGTTATACTAATAATTGTGTGTTTTTGCAGCTAGTGTTGGTTTGCATTTCTGTTCATTATCAGACTGTATTTTTATTTGCTAATGCTTTCTGGGAACAAAGTAAGGACGAACTAGTTGTGTGTACAACTAACTAATGGGAGGTACCATGGAAGAATGTGCATAATAATATGCTAATGAAGGTGTACGTTGCTTAGAAGGTAGATGTCACTGACTTTTGGTTTACAATTCAGTTGTGTTGAGAGCTTGAGCTAAAATAGATCATATAACTACACTTCAATTCATTTAGGAGAGAAGGCTGATGGTAGGGGATCCAGTGTACAATTTAACATAACTGAGAATGAAGCCACTACACTAACTAGCAGCATGGCGCAAGCACTACAAAAATACCGAGGATAAAAATGAGTTTAGTTGGTAGCAGGATACTTTAGAGTCAGAGGTGTGGGGGAAGTGGTGGGTAGTGGAAGAGATGGGATGAAACTATCGCTTTCTTTTTTCCTCATGCGCTGGATGTGTTGGGTTTTGCTTAAGACTTAAAGTAGGAATCAAAAGGTATACTTTATAGGAAGGCTGAGTAACTGTCAGTGGGGGCTATGTTGCTAGATATAGCATACAGCCAACTATGCAAATGTTATTTCACAGATACTGTTGCTCAATATTGCTGATTTACAATTCCAAGAAGGGGAACCGGAGAAACTAAAAACACTGCAAAAGAAAAAAATAAGCAAACATGGGTATCTATCCTTTGTATGTGTACTCTTCTAAGAGCCAGGGTCATGGCTGAAAAGTGTCAGTATACCATCCTACCTACACATTTAACAACTTGTAAATAAATAAACTGTTACAGTTGGGGGGAGGGGGTAGTCATGTGCTCCTTACATTAGCTCAAAAGGTCCCAAGCAAAAGCCTGGCTTATGTTTAAATCTGGTCTGACTAAAGAGAAACAAAACCTAATACCTATATAATACTTATAGTACTTTAACCATCTTAATACCATGCTACCTGTAACTTTTGTTGTGTTTTGTAAACTAATGAATAATAAAATATCCCTCTAAATACATGAGAGGATTATACTCAGTGAGGTTTACCAGAGGGCTTGATCATGAAAAGTTTTGTGCATCATGATTCTTTATTGATCACAACTCAATATGCAATTTAGTTAAATTATAATTCCCATATAGTTTTCCCAAGTTTCCAAATGTACATTTTGATCTAATAAAAACCACACTGATTAAAGCATATTAAGTTAAAACTGAAATGGACTGATATATATATAACAACCTGAAAATTGTTGTAATTGCATCCTTTTTTCATTACAAAGGCAGCATATACATCAAGGATAATTCCAAGCACTTTAGACAATGTTATCTTACATAAAAAATCCAAATGCCCCTTCCCCAGGAGTTGTGCAATCTCATGGCCCTGTAAATGAATAGTGCAGTATTTATAACCTACTTTAGACCTTGTTCACAGACAGTGTTTTCTTTTATGCATTCCTAATTCAAAAATCTCCAAATTGATAGATGACTTCATGTTTTTCACAATTAGTACAGACTGTGTAATCTATGGGGAGGTTTCATGAAGGTACTGTGATGTGTACACCACGTTGTACATGTTGCAGTGCCCTGTTAGTATTCAGAACATCAACCATCCTAACATGGTGCTACACAGTGCTGTACCATGAAGACATGCAACACCACATAGGGATGGCCCTGCAGCTATGCCGAATACTAATGTGGCAGTCCAGTGAAAATACATATGTTAATTGGCCATGTGCTCTCTCACACCCATAACAGCCTCACACCAAGTGATTCAAGAAATTGCCCAGCCATGTAGATCAGCACAGTCAGTGCCACTATGTTACTGCATCATGCATGGCCAAAAGGCAGTGTTCAGCTTCCAATCACAACTGTGGTATGGGGGGGCACTAGACACTGGGTATAAGGCATCTGTGAAGTGCCTTAACTGCAACAGCATCAGTACAGGAATGGGGGAGGGGAACACTAGCCACCAGGGATGCATTTAACTTAAGTTACTTCACATCACCAGAATCAGTACAGGGAATAGAAGGGGAGGGGGACACTAGCCACCAGGAAAACATTTTAATTTAAATGTTTTCAAGGCACCAACATCAATACAGGGATTGGGGGTAGGGGAAAACACTAACCACCAGAAAGGCATTTAATTTAAGTGCCTTCACGGCACTGGCATCAGTAAGGGGAACAGGGATGGGGGGAATCACTAGACACCAGGGTTCCACAAATATGCTGTACCAGTGCATAAACTTTTATGGTGCTCAAGGGTGGAGGTACACACTAGCCATCTGGGCAACTAAAAGTCAGCCATATCATCAGCAGCAATCATCGAGTACAATACACCATTTGGCATGTACCTCACTAGACACCTGCAAAAACTGGAAAGGCCGCAAAAGTACCTCACAAAGAGGATCCTAGGCCTTAAACATTTGTCCTATATGGACCGACTCAAAAACCTCCAACTATTCTCTGTCGCATATCACCTACTTAGAAGCAATCTCTGCTTGACTTACAAAGTCATGTCTGACCCAGCTCTGTTAGATATGCTACATATAAAGAAATCCCAATCCCTCCGCACCACACACTCCAGAGACCTCAACTTCATTACCACAATTAACAGAACATGCTGGAGGGACAGTTTCATAACCCAGAGACTCCCCATGCTATGGAATAGACTTCCCATACATGTCAAGCAGAGCACCTTGCTGATCCTCTTCAAGAGAAATCTTGATGAGTGGATTGGAAACAAAATTTACCCCAGGATTAACACCAGTGGCTCTACTCGACAGAGGCACTGGGAACTAAGGTCAGATGGCACTATGCAAGGATAATCCTATGGGCAGGCTTGTAAAGGCCCCCAGGACCATTAGCCTAGTATACACCTATGAACCTATAACAGCGCTTAAAACTATTGTGGTGATTGAGGTGGAAGGAACCGCAAAAAGGAAGACAAACCAGGAAGACAGCAATGAGGACTGTGGTATGCATGCATGCTTGCGTTTGAATGTGTACTTGTGTGGGGAGGCGTGATTGTGAAAGAGGGTGCCAGTGCCTACATGAGCAGCACTTTGCTACTGCAATCTGCATTTTGTGGAGAGAAACACAATTCAGAGACATGCAAATTTGCCAGTAGTGAGGTCTTATCTTGTCATGGCTTACATGTATCTGAATTGCACATTACCTAGTCATGGGAGTAGGGCTTTTTCACTTCTTGTGCTAGGCCCTTTAATGAATTTCCAGAAACTGTCTTCAGCTGCATACTGCACTTCCATTAATAACCAAGGACAAATTTACTTCAGGCCGTTATCCAGCGGAAATAAAAAAAATCTTCAAACTTTAAGTAACATAGGCTTTCCTATTTTCTGAAAGTATTCAGAAATAATATAAACTATGTCAAGTTGCAGCTGACAGTAAAATTATTTTCAAGAGCTTTTGATTAAACCTGCTAGGTGACTTTGCCCGAGATCTAAATGTCCCATGACCTTCTGAACTTTTCTGTCACAGGAGAAAGACAAAGACAAGACTATTTATCTGTTTATTTACTTTTAATTATTCTTATTCTACTACTACCACATTAGTCTTGCAGTAAAAAAATTATGTCTTAACTAACAGCAACTATAAATCCATGGCAACAATGTGGAATAATAATAATTACGTAAATCACATGATCATGTCTTCCCTAATAAGTCATCATTAACAAAATCTTCTAACATTACCCGAGCAGATGTTAGGGCTTGAATTATCTTTTCATGGATGTATTTTACTATTAATCCAAAGCTGGCTTAGAAGCAATAAATAATGTTTTTTTGTTTATTTCTTTTTCTTAATTCCATTTTAATGAAAAGCACTCAGTAAGATGTGCAACAGGTAAAGGTGATAAAGGATAATGAAGGAAACGTACTCACAAGGGAGGAGAGTGTGTTGAGCAGATGGAAAGAATATTTTGAGGGGCTGATGAATGAAGAGAAGAGAGGGAGAGAAGGTTGGGTGACGTGTGGATAGTGAATCATTAAGTGTAGTGGATAAGCAAGGAGGAAGTAAGGATAGCTATGAAGAGGATGAAGAATGGAAAGGCTGTTGGTCCAGATGACATACCTGTGGAAGCATGGAGGTGTTTAGGTGAAATGGCAGTGGAGTTTCTAACCAGATTGTTTAATGAAATCTTGGAAAGTGAGTGGATGCCTGAGGAATGGAGAAAAAGTGTTATGGTACCGATTTTTAAGAATAAGGGTGATGTGCAGAGCTGTAGTAACTACAGAGGGATTAAACTGATCAGTCACAGCATGAAGTTATGGGAAAGAGTAGTGGAAGCTAGGTTAAGAAAGGACGTGATGATTAGTGATCAGCAGTATGGTTTCATGCTGGGAAAGAGCACTACAGATGCCATGTTTGCTCTGAGAGTGTTGATAGAGAAGTACAGAGAAGGTCAGAAGGAGTTGCATTGTGTTTTTGTAGACTTAGAGAAAGCATATGACAGGGTGCCTAGAGAGGAGTTGTGGCATTGTATGAGGAAGTCGGGAGTGTCAGAGAAGTATGTAAGAGTGGTACAGGATATGTACGAGGATAGTGTGACAGTGGTGAGGTCTGCGTCAGGAATGACGGATGCGTTTAAGGTGGAAGTGGGATTACATCATGGATCAGCTCTGAGCCCTTTCTTATTTGCAATGGTGATGGACAGGTTGACAGATGAGATCAAACAGGAGTCCCTGTGGACTATGATGTTTGCAAATGACATTGTGATCTGTAGTGAGAGTAGGGAACAGGTGGAAGAGACCCTGGAGAGATGGAGATATGCTCTAGAGAGAAGAGGAATGAAGGTCAGCAGGACTAAGACAGAATATATGTGTTTGACTGAGAGGGAGGATAGAGGAATGGGCAGGATGCGAGGAGTGGAGGTGGTGAAGGTGGATGAGTTTAAATACTTGGGATCAGTAGTTCGGAGTAATGGTGAGTGTGGAAGACAGGTGAAGAAGAGAGTACAGGCAGGATGGAGTGGATGGAGAAGAGTGTCAGGAGTGATTTGTGACAGACGAGTACCAGTAAGAGTGAAAGGGAAGGTCTACAAGAGGGTAGTGAGACCAGCTATGTTATATGGGTTGAAGACAGTGGCATTGACAAAAATGCAGGAGTTAGAGCTGGATGTGGCAGAGTTAAAGATATTAAGATTTGCACTGGGTGTGACTAGCGTGGACAGGATTAGGAATAAGTATATTAGAGGGTCAGCCCAGGTTGGAAGGTTTGGAGACAAAGCCAGGGAGGCAAGATTATGTTGGTTTGGACATGTGCTGAGGAGGGATGCTGAGTATATTGGGAAAAAGATGCTAAGGATGGAGCTACTAGGTAACAGGAAAAGAGGAAGGCCTATGATAAGGTTTAGGGATGTGGTGAGAGAGGACATGCAGGTGGGTGGTGTGACAGAGCAAGATGCAGAGGACAGGAAGAAATGGAAACAGATGATCCGCTGTGGCAACCCCTAACTGGAACAGCCAAAAGAACATGATGATGATGATGATGATGATGATGACTCAGTAAACAGAGTAAACATAGTTATTACATGCACCAAAATCCATGATTCTGTGTTTTGTTTTCTTCCAAGGATATAAGGTATCTTTTCCTGTTAACACAACACTTTTGCCTAATATGAAGCAAGTTGTGGTTGTTTTAGTTTAGATTAATTGCTCAGAAATGTAAAAGTAATATAATTCGATATAGTCTGATATAGAGATAGATGAGGTTCTGTTTGTTTGATTTCTGCTTGTTCTGTTTAATAAAACATTAATCTGTCAACATATTTCAAAATAATATTCAAAGTAACATACAGAAATTGTAGTTTAAAATATTTTTATACTGTTATTAATTTCATCTTTATTTTATTTTAAATCATATGTTAACAAAACGTGAACTTGTAAAATAATAGTATAACTTGCTGGCCAATAATGGAATAGCTGTAAAAAAAACAAATAAGTCCAAATACAGTTCCCTCTTCCTGTATAACACCATAGTTTATTCTGAGATTAGAAAATCCTATTATTATAAGGGGTGGGAAAAGGAGCACATTTACTGTACATGTGTGTCTTATTATCCAGTTAGTCATGGATTTCTGTCTGTCAAGCTGTCAGTAAACATAAATCACATGATATATGCACAGTTATTAATTTATTTATTTGTATGATATTGAGTTATTATAATTAACAAGCTATAAGAATTTGTTTTAACTGAACAGCAGGAAGGAGCCTTGACTTATTACATGTCATATAATGACATATAATGACATTAACAGTTTGAGTTCCAGGGGAACCTGAAAGAATAGGCAAACAGTTACTGATTCTTAATCACAAAATGTTGGGGCATTTTGGGCCACAAAATGGAATCAAATATATTTTGTCCACGCCCACTGAAAATGTTTCAGGATATCATAGAAGAATGTTTGGTGTGTTTACATTAAGGTTGCTATAGCAGGGGGACCCAAGAAGATAATACAAATAGACTATATAGGACCTTTTACTCCAGCCAAAGGAGGGTATACATGGGCACAAGTAGTGGCAGATTATTTTTGAATGGGTTAGAAGGAATTCCTACAAAAAACTATGTGGTTCTATCTACTGCAAGAGCCTTATGGACAGAGGTGCTTCCACACTTGAGTACTGTTAATGTTTATAGAAAGCAATAATGGGCTACATTTTGTATGTTAATTGATGAGAAAAATAATATAAAATGATAGGAATGCAACATCAGTTTCATGGTATCTATCATCCAGAAGCAGCAGGTGTATTGGAGTGAATGAACAGGGCCATCTAGACTAAAAATATTCCTAATGGACAGGAGAGAGTTTTGGGTTGCATTTTTGCCTCCGATCCTAATCAGTAAAAGAATATCACCCTCTCCAGTTATAGAGATATAACCACATGAGCTGATAATAGGGAAAAGTGTCCTATTGGTGCACTGTATTGATTATCACCTTCCAAGCTCCAGACATTAGATTGTTAATAAGCATAACAATTATTTCAACAATTTCATGAAGCAAATATATGAATTATATAAGTAAATAGCTGAGAGCACCAACTAGAAAGTAGGGAATGAGCCTCTGATATAGTCAGACTATGAGGCAGTTTGAATCTGGTACACTAGTTATAATAGTGAATTGCCCAAAAACTGGAGCATATGATGCTAACTGGGACTGTCCCTATGAAAATATTAAGAAATGGAGGCCAATTTTGTAGTGGTAAAAAAATGCTGGTAAATCCAAAGGTAGCAAAGTAAGGACACTGGACAAGAAGAAGTACGGGTAAATGGGTGTTTCATAATAAGTACTTCATTGGCAGTGCCCTTTTCCATGTAAGCTATACAATCCAAAATGGTCAGTATTGGTCATTGTTAAGAAATAATAAAGCATCCACAGGCAAAGTACCCTCTACCTGTGGTATTAGGCTTAATAATTCCCACAAATGGCATACATTACTTCTCACATGACCTTAATAATGCAATTAATGTTTTGTCTCATATATGGCTTTATGAGAACTGATTGAAATACTGAATTCTCAGACCAAAAATGATCAAACTCAATACATCAACAAATTAAGCATGAAACAGCTAGAACATTTAAACAAGATAGATTCCAAAAGGAGAGCAAACAGTTTCCTCTTGTGACCCATTAACCCTACCATTAACTGCAGACATAATTTGATTGAATAGTGGTAATGATACAGGAAGGGTTTTTGCTGTTGGGGTTAGGGGCAGTATTATGATAAGTGGTAGCACACACTAGTAAGGTGGGAAGGGTATATAGTCCTATATCGTAATGAGATTTCTTATACATGTTACTTACTTCTGTACTTCAAAACGTCATACAATGTGATATCCTCATGCCTACTGGTTGCCTCTCTCTACTTAAAATCATTTCTATGGGAGCTACATGGAGTATAATGTAAACAAAGCAGTGCACACCCTAGATGAACTAAGATGGGTAAATGTCCAACACTGTTCAGTGCTTTACTCTTTTCAGCAGTAGCAAATCAGTACAAAAAATTGCTGAACAGTAGCAAAGAGATTGAACATCCTCAGAGTGTAATGGGTGTGCACCATCATGCTTGTGTTAGTTTTTCCATGAATTCCACTCATAGAATCATAGGAGGTTACAAGATTAATGGCCCAGGAGCCTTTTCAAGCCTAGCCATTCATGCCCCAATTTTCCCAATTATCAATGCCCACAGGCTCGAATGGCTTTAGTATATTCATGCGCCTTAGCACATCTATAAACTGCCCCTGTCCATAAGGACCACAGGTGACAAGCCAGGGATGAATCGGCAATTTTCCATCCATTGCTCTAAACTGAATATGAACAGGCATAGGGAAGAGTTCTGTTTTACATGAGTGGGGAGTCTGTTACACAGAAGTGGTCATTTCTGAGACACGAACCTGTACCTCTGACATGTTTTGTTTATGTCACAGATGAGGTTTAGATCCTTAGATCGGGTAATTCTAGTGCTGTTTGTTTTGCAAATGTGTAGGAGATCCATCGGGACCAGATTGGAAAATACCTTGTAGGTTAAGCATATATCACCCCTCAGTAGTCTGTAGGAGACCAACTACAGGGACAGGACTTTGAGCTGGTCCGCATAGGACATGCTATTTACACCCTGTATTCTTTTAGTGACAAGCCTCAGTGGCCACTACAGCTGTGGCAAATGCCTGGTCAGGTACATTCCAAAGGGTGCATTGTACTCAATTATTGGTCTAATGATGATTGAGTATAGTGGGACTATGATCTCCTTATATTGGGATGCCATACCCTTACTTATAAGTTGTGCCTTGTAGAAGGATTTTCTCACTGCCATGAACACATATTGATCAAAGTTCAGGTTACTGTCAACCTGAGTTCCCAAGACCCTTACCACTGGGTCTACTCTTATGGGAGTATTATTGATGTTATAATTTGCAGGATGGTCACCTTCCCAAAGGGTATGATTATGCATTTTTTGCATTCCAGTTTAGGCCATAATTCTGGCAGCAGTTATTTGTCCATGTCAGACCTTCTTAAAAGATATCTACATTTGTTGGAGATACAGCTTGCAGTCATCAGCAAATGTGGTCAGCCAAATACGCTCAACGAGCCCTGTGAGGCACCACTAGTAACAGGCCTCTTGGTGGAGGTGGACTTCCCCATGTGTCCCATCTGTGAGCTATATAGTTATCCATGATTGACCTAGGGATTTATGCCTAAATTTGTGAGTTTGTCTATAATACCAAAGGGGGGTATTGTGTAAAATGCCTTTGCCAGGTCAAGATAGGTAGTATGTACCATTTTGCCCTCATTCATGGCTCTAGTAATCTTCTCAAAGAAGTCCACCAAGTCTAGTACGCATGACCTGTCTTTGATGAAATCAAACTGGGATGGGTCTAATATTTAAAGATTTTCCATGTCTTTATTTATCAGGTTCACAATAATTCTTTCCATGGCCTTGCATATAAGACTAGTCAAACTTATGGGTAAATAGAGATTCTACTGAGTCTGATAGGTCATGATTCAAGCTGTTTTGGAGTCTTCCTGGGATATTATCAGAACACAGTGATGCAGCGTTTTAGCTCTGGAAAATAAGTGAAGACCTGCTCTTTTGTATTAATTGGTGGATAAATGGTAGAGGGTATTTCCTGGGGGGAAACTGAGCAGTGATGGGGGAATCTAGAGGTAAATTTATCAGTCATCAAATTTGCTATATCCCCCAGTTCGATATAGGAAGTTCCATTTACTATTAGTTCAGCAAACTGTTGGGTGTTCCCTTCAAGGTTGTACACATAAGGGAAAAATGCCTTATGGTTATCCTTAGCATGGGAGGCTATTTTTGCCTTAAAGTTGTCTTTGGTGGACTTGATTAGACCCCCCCCCCCCAAGTTGCTTGTTGAGACTGATGAGGGAGTTTTTTTTTTTTTTTTTTTTTTTTTTTTTTACTTTTGGGCATAACCCTTGCTACTTTTGTACATGATTTTCTTTCTTTTGTTATACAACCTATTTATACTGGGGGTCCACCAAGAGGACTTGTTTTAATTTGTCTTAAGTTTATTTCAGTTTGGTACTGCTGTTTCTATGCAGTTATTTACAGGTTTGAACAGGATTTTCCCTGGGTTTGGGGTGGGGGGCTTGGAATTTTGCTATGCCTTCACTTAACAGGAGGTAGCCTTGAAAAAGTTTTTAAGAGTTCTGGGGTTTGCTGGGAGTTCAGACTTTATAGTTATTTCAGGGGTTACCACTTTGTGATCTGAACTGACAAGTGAGAACATTACACAAGGGGGGGGTTCAACATTCCCTCATATTTGTGAGTACTAGATCCAGTATATTTGCACCCCAGTTAGGTGTGCAGACTAGCTGTTCCAGGTTGTTTACATTGACAAAATCCAGGAACCTTTGAGACTGCAAGTTAGTGGATGTGCATGTATCCCAGTTTATAGTAAGTTGAAATCATCCATGAATATGGTATTGGGCTGAACTGTGGGTGACTCCAGTATATTCAAGTATGGGTCATAGATGTGGACCTATAGCTAACAATTATATGGTATGGGACTTTAAGGTTAGTTGGACATGGAGTAGTTTATGCATGTCTTATTGTTTGACCAATCTTGAGGTGTGCTTACTTTTTATGTAGATTGATACACCTGCACCTCTTGTCCTGTCTTATGTGGTAGCTGGTCTAAATGTGTGGAAGGCATTATATACTGCTGGGGTGCCTTCCACAGCTTTGAACCATGATGCAGTAACTGCATGTACATGCTTCTTTTCATGTTACTTTAATTAATGCAGCAGATCACTCACTGCACATACACACCTCTAAGGGAACAGCAGTGACTATGCTGGCTGAATCTCTTGATTAGTGTGCAGCACTTTTGCCTTCTCAGCAGTAAGCAGTTAATGGTTTGTTTGTTTGTTTATGTCTTTCGGCTTTTCCCGGTTAGGGGTCACCACAGCAGAACTCCGGTCCGCTAATGATTGGTAGTGGAGTTTTACATACCGGGTTACAAGCCCTGATGCACAACCTTCAACGAAAGCACGCCCCATTCACGTATGCCTCCACACAGAAGACGCTCTAGCTGAAAATCGAACGGGACAACGTCTTGCTATGAGGCGACAACGCTACCGCAGCACCACCACCGCACTTAACGGTGACCAGTAATAAATACATTAAGCATGCTTACAGCATATTTGATGCTGGTATATATAATTAACAGAGACTATGAGGGTGCATAGGTGCTTTCACCCCTGCAAAAAAATGTTTTTTTTTCACTGTTTTGGCTTTTAATCTTTTGTGATCAATTATTAGCCATTCCAGATTTGTGTACGTTGATGTCTAGAAGTATATCTATAGCTTATATAGCTTGGGCATGTGTGTGTGTGTGTGTGTGTGTGTGTGTGTGTGTGTGTGTGTGTGTGTGTGTGTGTGTGTGTGTGTGTGTGTGTGTGTGTGTGTGTGTGTGTGTGTGTGTGTGTGTGCAGATATATATACATATAGACAGGTAGATGACATTCCATCAACTACACATTTCATCGAGATTCAGTGCATCATATCTGATGCATAAGGTCTTGACTCATCAAATTTAATTCCATGCTTCGTGGTCCACATCGGATAACTCCTGTATATACCTACCTGTTTACCACACTTAACGGTGCTTTTAAGCAAAAATAAGCATAAACCTTCAACTATGGGGAGTGTATCTCCAAGTTGGTGCAAACCTCAGTCTTAATCTCTTTAGGACTTTAATGTTGTAAAATAATCCCCTTTTGATACTTAGGGACTCTGCCTATTTATACAGATCACAACAGGTCAAAACCAAGTAAATACAGAAGTGGTAAGCAAATAATCTACCATTACTTAGTCCCATATAGAAACAAAAAAGCATAGTCTGTGGCTTTCCATTCTTCTCAAATAATCCAGTTTTATTTATCTTACATAAGCACTTTCATCCAAAGATTTTATCAGATCTCATCAAATATAAGACTATACACACACCAAATGCAAACTTTCTACATATACACTTAAAAATAAGTGAAATCACAAATTGTACAACAGTAAGTACAATAAAAGTCTTACCCAATGTACCATAGTCTCCCTGCTCAGAAACAGCATTATACCACAATCTCACTACATAAAGTCCAGCAAAAAAAAAAAATGAAAACACAGCCTTGAATATGCTAAGTCCTGAAACACACAACGAGGAGAATAACAAAATTGAAATCCGCACTGTTCCTTAGTCTCCATCACTTATAAAACAAGATTCAGCAAAGCAATGATTCAGTGATCACAGCTTTGATGAAACAACCACTCAATAAAATAAATGGCACTTATGTATATATATATATATATATATATATATATATATATATATATATATACACACACACACACACACACACACACACACACACACACACACACACACACACACACATATTGTGGTTATAGGTAAAGCACTTGCATACGAAGAGTAAGAGTTGGCAGTACGTTTAAATGGTCTCCATGCTGTGTTTAAACTAGGTAATATGTTAAGCAGTTCTTGTAACAGCCAGGCAAAAGTAAGACACCTGCTAAGGCCCTGTTGAAAGTAGAGTCTGTAGTCTAGACAGGCAGAGATAAATGATCTATAGATTTATTAAGAGTTTAAGGTATGGAGGTTATAGGCAGATCATTCTGAAATGCAGCACCAACAAAAGGAATTACAAGAACTATTATATTTATGTTAAGTAACAAGTTTAAAGCATCCCACACCACTAGAAAAGCGAGTAGAATGGAATGACAACAAATGAACCATGTCTGAAATACAATCTGTACAACCACAAAAATTAATAATAAAATTGATGAAGTCCATGATGTGCTAAACTCTATTTCATTGTATTAATTAATTTTATTATTACATTTTTGTGGTTGTGCAGATTGTAGTGTGGATGTGCTTCCTTCCTTGTCAAACTATTCTACTTGGTTTACATGTTTCTGACTTCATGCTACTCAAGTCAGAAGTTACAAACTTCATGACACCCATGCAGACAGGAACTGAAAGTTCGACTGCTGAGTCCTACACTAAGGCACTGTACGAGCACATCCGCTCATGCATGAATCGTTCCATCCCAAATAGAACCAAGATCCTCTCATCCAAAAAAAGGAAACCAATCTTGTGGTCCACTGCCATAAACAAACTGTACAACAAAAGGAAGAAACTGTTGCAGAAAAGAGGAAAATCCCAGGATGCAAACAACTCCCTTACCAGCCTCAGTAAGAAACTGAGATCCCTCATAAAATCCTCCAAAGCTAGTTATGAAAATAAAATTGCCAAAGATTTCAAAGACAACCACAAGGCATTTTATAACTATGTCAAGAATCTAAATGGCAATGCTCAGATCTGCTCTGAGCTACAACAGAATGGCATTAAATATACTGATCCCAAGGATATTGCCAATATCCTGGCAGACCGATTCAGTGCCAACTTCACCCCCCCTCTCACCCCCTAAATGACCCATCTCAATACCAGAAGATTGCCAAATTCCGGTAATAATGGCCACACAGCTAAAAAACGCACTCACCATAGCTAAGAATACAACATCCATGAGACCAGATGACATCCCAGGTTTGTACTCCATGAACTACAATATGAACTGGCACCTCACCTAAGTGTCATGTTTAATCATAGCTTCACCTCAGGTTTCATGCCCACTGAGTGGCGCAGAGCTACAGTTATCCCACTCCACAAGGGGGGGATCCACCTTGGATCCCAGAAACTACCGTCCCATCAGTCTGATGAGCCTTATCTGCAAGGTCATGGAGCATATTATTATGGAACTTATAAACAAAGACATTGGCAACCTTCAAACACTGGACCCCACCCAGTTTGGGTTCGTGAAGGGCAAATCTTGTCTCCTGAATCTGATTGACTTCTTCGAATCAGTCACCAGAGCCATGGACAAGGGTAAGGTGGTCCACACAGCCTATCTAGACCTTGCCAAGGCCTTTGACACCATGCCCCAATCTGGAATCATAGATAAACCTACTAAGCTGGGTGTTAATCCCTACATCACCCAATGGGTTGCTAACTGGCTTACTGATAGAACCCACACTGTAAAAGTAGCCAACTCCAAATCCAGCTCAGACAAGTGAAAAGTGGAATACCTCAGGGTTCAGTCCTGGGACCACTCTTGTTTGGCATCTACTTCTCTGAAGTACAGGCCAACACTAAGGGACTCTGGCTAACAAAGTTTGCAGATGACTGCAAACTGGGAGCCATTATTGAATCCCCAAATGATGTGGATACTCTACAAAAGGGCCTAACAGAAACAGATGCTTGGTGCCAGAGCCATGGGCTCAAGCTTAATGCCAAGAAATGTATAGTTATCCCCTTAGGGAAAAAACATGTACCCGTGAATTACCATATAGGTGGCAGTACACTAAACTCCGAAAGTGTGATAAGAGACTTAGGGACACAGGTGGACAGTGTTCTCACCTTCAATAACCACATCGCCACAACAGTCAGGAAATCCTTCTATGTGGCACACCACACTAAGGGCTTTTCATCCAGAAAAAAGGAGGTCATTGTCCCACTGTATTCATCCCTCATTAGACCCATTATAGAATACAATGCCCCGTTTGGTATGTACCTCTCAAGACATCTGCAACAACTGGAAAGGCCTCAGAAATACCTCACTAAAAGTATCACAGGCCTAAAGCAGATGCCCTACACTGACCACCTTAAAAAACACAAGCTGTACTCTGTCTTATATTGTCTACTCAGAGGTGATCTCTGCTTAACATACAAGGCCATGTCAAACCCAGAGCTGTTGGACATGCTACACTTCAAGAAGTCTCAATCCCGCAGAGCCACGTGCTCCAGGGATCTAAACCTTGTCATCACAATAAACAAAACATGCTGGAGGGATAGGTTCTTGACCCAGAGACTCCCCAGACTCTGGAATAGATTGCCATACATGTCAAGCAGACTGCCTTGTTGGCCCTCTTCAAAAGGAACCTTGACGACTGGATGGGGGAAAGGAAATTCACCCTGGGGATCATGTCAGTTGCCCTGCTAGACAGATGTCCAGGGAATTAAATAGTGTGGGAAGAAATAGGCAAGGAATTGTTATGGCTAGGCTTGTATAGGTCCTAGGGCTGATAGCCTAGTACCAACCTGTGAACCTATGAACGTGAAAGGCTTTAAAAATTGTACATCTGCTTTCTTTAGTTGGAAATATCTTTGAACTTAGATACTTGCATTGTAAATACACTACATTTCATATCTGCATTAAATTCGGAATAAGAAAATATATACATATATATATATATATATATATATATATATATATATATATATGTATATATATATGTATATATATATATATATATATATATATATATATATATATACATACACACATACAGATATATATATATATATATATATATATATATATATATATATATATATATATATATATATATATATATACATATATATATATAAAATCCAAGACAAACAATGGTGTTGCAGTAGATTTAGGCTAAGTGTACAAGAAACAAGTTCTCCAAATGACTTCCACAATGCAACTTGTATCACAGTCTCCACATAAGGAACAATTCAGTCTTGGAATGGCATATCACCACATCTCCAACAAATCAATGTCAGATACTGTCTGCCTGTTAAACTGTACCATCAGACGTAATTGTGCCACACTGTATACAACATAATGATGAGGCGTAAGTAGGAATCACTAAAGTGCCTACCTTGGTGGGTTTTTTCTTCCCAGGGGATCCATACAGAGTTACAAGATATACCTCCATACTTTGATTAGTTAAGCATTTTGGGGCTTTATTTCTGACTTTCTGCCTGCTTAAAATACAGGAACTGGGGACCTACACAATCTGTGTAATATTAACATAAGTCGTACTAGTCATGTACACATGACTCTTTGAGAGAAGTGTTGTGCTTGCATGCCTGCTAATCATCTCTCATATAATTTTCTCTCACATCCTGCTCTAATGAAAAGCCCCTTGTTTCCACCTTTCATATCAGCACTCCATCTATTGCCTCTCTAGTAATTAACCCACTACTAAACTTTTTTGTCACCCCTTGTCCTTTGACTCCTGGTGACCTCTGAACTTATTATGCTTTTCCATCTGCTGTGGGCATATCACTCTTACCTCTGTTGATCTGTTCTGTTCATCCATTTTGTTTCTAAGGGTTGCTACTTCGTTTCATCATCACCACCACTTCAGTTCTCATTACCACTTCTCCTGATCCATCTCTGTTCTCCCCTTGTTTGTGGAAGTTTGTTGGAATTCCGCAGACTGCAACAGTAATTTTAGAAAAGTAGAATTATGGCTGCAAATAGGGGGTATATAAGTCTGAAATTGTAGTTTTGTGGCTTATCCACCCTCCCCTGAGGTACAGCAATATCAGTTAGTATACATAAGCTGCAGGGGTGAGATTGCACAGCTCCCATCCATGGTGGGTGTGGAGGTGCAAAAATACTTTAATACGCAACAGTGGGTTTTAAACTTCCACTTTTTATTTGGAGTTTCAGGACCAACATGTTTGGATTTTGCAATTGTAGTAGGTAAACCTTGGTAGGCACTCTTTCTTTCTCATCTGTACTCCCTAGCCAGCTGTTGCAGTGGTTCAGCAATTGTAGCAGAAACTCACACAACCTGCTGGCACCAATTTTACATACACTAATGTCAGATGATAATACCTATTTCCTTACTATGTTCATATGTGTAAAAACACACTACTCTCTCCAGCCAAGTATGATTTGCATGCAGATGTTAACTATACCCTGTTTAACCCCCAATTGCTTAGATAACAATTATATAAAACTAATGCCTAGTTCCACAGACAGTGCATACAACTGACTTCCATTAAGAGAGACAGTGCTAGGACAGGGACAAAGTGTAATTATTGTGCCATGTTAATTTAAGTGGACCAGGTACAGGCAAGCTACATCTGCCCTATATATAACAGCTGGGCCATTGGGGCAATATAATAGGGTTAGAGAACTCTATGAAAAAAAAAAGCATTAACATGAAAGTTAGATATGAGGAGCCTAAGGCATGACAACAAGGTCTAAGACAAAGATAAATGGAAAAAAGCATCAGATGTCTAGTGAACAAAAGGTAAAATAAATACTTTACTTGAAGGAGAACAGACATAAATCTGTGCCATATGCTCCCACCTATCAGATGGGCATGCTTATTTGTAGATAACAATTCTCTTCCATGTGATATCCTGAAAGTCACGTAATATGGGAATCAAACCAGCCATGCAAAATAGTGATTATTCTCAGATCTTTACCTTGCCCACTAAGATATCTGCCAATTACCATAACATTAAATATACAAAACACGAATACACTGGTGATGTGTCTTTGCAAAAAAAATAAATAAAAAATAAAAAATCTTTGTTACTCTGACAATGAGGGGAGGTCTGCAACAGTGGTGCATTTATGTTTTTTTATATACTTAATGTTTACTTACATTTACTGAATGCTGGGACATAGCAGTCTTCACTTTTGATTACTGTTTTGTTTAGTTGTACCTATAAAATGTGCATGTTATTGTTTGTTGGAACTTTTTACCCAAGGCTTTCACTGAAAATGAGCCACAGCTACTGGCTCTGTGGCACATGGGATTAAAGCCCTGACTGTGACCCAGATTAACTAAAATCCATTGGCAATCTGTTCAGTCAGGGAGCTGACCTTGGAAAGTAGCAGTGAGTTGCCAATGGCAGCTTGACTCTTGGCAAAGATTAGCAGATTACATTAAGATGTACTGGGACAAGTGGGATGTTTGTAATTGCCAAACAGTATGCATGTGTGTGCGTGTGTTTGCATGCATGCATGAGGTCCAGAGGCAGCTTATGAGAGAACACTATTGCCTCTGGGCTGTGCCACTGCTGCTCTGGAAAAAGGATCCATGGCTGTACTAAAAATCCCTGGCAAAATGCCTAGGATGATACTACACCAGGACAACATTGTATTTCCCCTAGCCTAGGAGCAATTAGGGTCCACCCTGAAATGTGGAATACCCCTAGTTTAGAGCAGTGACTCTAGGCCCTCAGATCATAAGGACCAAGAGGGTTGAAAACAGCATGGCTAAAAAAATAAAGAAACTTGCCCTTAATCCATTTGAACATCCTGATGATCAAATCATAAATAAATAAGTAACATAAGCTGTACTTCCAGCTATTATCTGTCATGTAAGAATATCATAAATCCTCTTCATGTATATATATATATATATATATATATATATATATATATACATATATATACATATAGATATAGATATAGATATATATATATATATATATATATATATATAGATATATAGATATATATATATATATATATATATATATATATATATATATATATATATATATTATATGGGTCTACCTGACAACGCCGAAAGCTGAGAACGCCGACGATGAGAACACCGACACCAGAAGATCGAAAACTGAGATGACCGACAGATGAAAACCCAGACGCTGAGAACACCAACATGTGAAAAGGCTGTGTAAGTATGCGGTAGTGACGGATGTTAGGGTTAGGGTGCGAGTAAGGTAAGTGTGCGATAGTGACAGTCTTTAGGGTTAGGGGCGGGTTAAGTGAGTTAGGGTTAGGGCGCAGGTTAGGTGAGTGTGCAATAGTGACAGACCTTAGGGTTAGGGTTTGGGTTAAGGTTATAGATAGTTGTGTATGTAAGGTTTCATGTGGGTTTGTAAGGATTTTGGTGTGCTTGTGTTGTGTGTGCTTTTTGGACAGGGGATTTGTTTTGTTTGTTGATTGTTGGGATTGTGGTGTGTTGGGCATGTGAGGTTTCGTGTTTGTGAACTTTCGGTTATGTGGTGTCGGTGATTTCGTTGTCGGTGTTGTAGTGCATCGGTGTTGTCAGGTAGACCCATATATATATATATATATATATGAACTTTTGATAGAGCAGTCAGTTGAACTTAATATATATATATATATATATATATATATATATATATATATATATATATATATATTTATATATTCAGACACATAGATATATATATATATATATATATGTGTGTGTGTGTGTGTGTGTGTGTGTGTGTGTGTGTGTGTGTGTGTGTGTGTGTGTGTGTGTGTGTGTGTTTGTATGTATATGTATATTCTATACATATTTTATATATATATATGTATATATATATATATATATATATATATATATATATATATATATATTAAGTTCAACTGACTGCTCTATCAAAAGTTCAAGCACTTGAAATACCAGCTGAATAGCTCATAAAATAACTTTTTTGATCATTACCATTGCAAAATCACAGTACAGTGAGAACAGGGAATTTGCGCTTTACCCATTCTAGTACGATCAGAGTTGGTATATATAAGTAACAGGGAGAGTAACCCCAGCTACAAAAAATTGATTTTTTTTGTTTGTTTGTTTTTTTCCAAATTATTGTGACTTTTTTAGCAGTGTCTAAGTGTCCAAACTTTTTATTGTTCTAGCATCTGGCATAAACTTTTATATATATATATATATATATATATATATATATATATATATATATATATATATATATATATATATATATATATATATATATATATATATATATATATATATGCATCTATGTTTTTAAATTGAAAGTACGGTTCAGCCGTACTTCCTCGAAAGGACTTCCGCGAAAGTGGATTCCATCGAAAATGCACTTTCGCAAAATAAAAACTAACTAAAAAAAAAAATTAACACTCTACACCCCCCTACTTTAATATTCTCACTCCGAGATCGCACTACAGTGGGGAAAAGGGAATATTCCCTTACCCCACTATACTACGATCTCAACAAAACTTTCTTTAGTTGTACATCAACAGTATACGTTGATGTACAACTAATGCAACATGTAAACAGCATGTTTTTTTTTTTTTACTTTAGCGAAAGTGCATTTTTGACAAAATGCACTTTCGCTAAAGTAATTTAGACAAAGTACGGTTCAATGAACCGTACTGTTGATAAAACAAATAGGACCCACATATATATATATATATATATATATATATATATATATATATATATATATATAAAGAGAGAAAGAAAGAGAGAGATTCTCAAACACACAAATGCATGTCAGGGGACCAAGCTGAAAATATGAAAGAGAAATCTACATTTTTCCACACCCTTCTTATGGTTAGAACACATTCCAAAACTAAGTTCAGCAGTTCAGTAACATTTTTAATAGCTTCATATACTTTTATCGTAGATACCCTTCTTAAATAATAAATATGGCACTCTGCCTCAGTGTTTCAGAGAAAAAAAGTCAAAAGTGAAAAGTTTTAGTACCTGAGAACCCAAACATTAATATTTAATTTAAACAAACTCAGCAGTGAAATACAGTTAACATAACATAATACACACTAAAAACAACTGTAGACAAAGTTATAGTTTTATGTTAACTCTATGATACCCGTGACATTAAATGAAACACCATTTGATTTTACAGTGTTGGCACATAATGAAACACCATTTGACTTCATAGTGCTGGCACATACTGTATTTGCTCTATGTTCTAGCATGTAATTGGACTCTGCCTGTGCCAGAAATAACTACTAAGAACTCCTGAGGGGGAAACATGTGACAGGAAACCTCACCTCATGGTACTTTATAAGTAAGGTATTTGTTTTGCTTTGGTTTCACCTGAGAGCAAAAGCCACAGGTTTACAATTTTAAAATGGCCTTGTGTGAGGTTAGGCATGCAACGTTCAGAGAATCCAGTACAGAGGCACTTTATTACATGACACTGTAACAGTCATCAAGTTAGGTTTGCTTGCCAACTATATCACACAAAGATTGTGTGCAAAAGTAGTAAATGAAGGAGGTAATACAGGGGTAGGTAAACACAGAAAGTGCACTGTAGCCTGTAACTGTGCATATATTCTTACAAAATTACATATCCATGTTTTCTCCTGATTTGCTAAACAGTTGTCAAGCTTTAGCTGTAAATTAACTCAACATATTTATTTGGTAACTGGGTAAGAGAAGCGGTTCTCCTCAAAACCATTTATAAGCATGACCTTGTCTACAAGGACATAGATATTTCTTACTAAGGCATTTAATACTGTTTCATTAAATGCTAATGTAAATATGCTTCATGAAAAAAAATGAAATGCAGAAGGTCCTCCTACACTTGTCAATGATTGTAAAATGTTTGCATAAGTGTTCTTTTACTTAACAGCTGTAATACCTACTTGAGTGGGAAGTTGGTATGTGTTATACATGGCCAAGACAGAAAGTTCCATCCCATCCCACTTATAAACCTGCTGGTCCACTGTAGAACTGCAGGCATGATTCTGAGTTTAAGATAACACTGATGGAATCAAGGTGTGTCCCTACCTGCAAGATCCTTTGGAACTTGATCCAACTGAAGCAAAGTACGCAACTGCTGGAAAGGATACTTACAACCAACATAAATGGCACTGCCAAAATATAATATTCCCAACACTGAAACAAAATAAATAAATAATTTGCATAAAGCACTATCGCGCAATCAGACATGGTCATAAACAGTGCTACTACCTACCCTTCAGAAATTTAAGACAGAACTTGAGTTTACATTTTGCAGAGACGCCTCTCTTTTACATGATTATTTTAACTCCAAGATGTGGAAATAACCTGATTTCCTTTCTCAGTGGTTGTGTGACATTGAAGTTAAGAGTATATTAAGTTACAGTGGGGACACAGCACCTATCATGAGGTATAGAGAAGCCAATCCCCTTGTAAAAATACATGTGTGTGTGTGTGTGTGTGTGTGTGTGTGTGTGTGTGTGTGTGTGTGTGTGTGTGTGTGTGTGTGTGTGTCAGGGTCTGTGTATTTAAAACTAATATACTAGTGAGATTGCTCACAGAAATTTCTCGAATTTTTATATTTCTTATTTTTAGTAGTTGTAGTTCTATTTGTCCTGCCTGACAAGTTGTGCTTCTACAAACTTTACACACCTTGACAGGAGCAAGCAACTTTAATTAATACAGCATAAAAACAGCCAGATAAATGCTGCCAAACACTTGTATCACAAAGTGCTGTACAAACTCCCAAAACCAACAAATACTTTTTAACACTAGAACAGATAAATAAGGCAAGCTGATAGTTATTCAGGAAAAAATGTTTCAAATACTTATACTAAATCATCAAAGCAAGCCCTGTGATACGACTTTGTTTGTGATTTTATGGAAATGTTCTGAGAAACAGAGGCTGACATAGCAGATATTCTGAGACTAATGAAGGCAGTTAAAATACAACTGAAAAAGATGACTGAATTACAAAATTGAGAACTGCACAATGAATTTCTAAAACTGATCCAAGTTCAGACTGGGGAGCACAGTGGCACAGCAGGTAGTGCTTTTCCTCACTGCAAGAGGTCTTCTGGTTTAATTCATGACTGGAGTGTCTTCTATGTGGACTCAGTATGTCCTCGCTGTGTTTGTGTGAGTTTTCTCTGGGTGCTCCAATTTCCTCCCAAAGACAAGTAGTAGGTGAATTGGGCACTCTAAATTGGCAAGCGGAGTGAGTGTATGTGTGATATGGAAGAGCAACTGCAGCAGGACTAGCCACCCAGCAGAGTTAGCATTGGCTCTAGATGATTGTGTCTGCTGAAGTGATACACCAACCCTATGTGCAAACATGGGAAAAAGGCCTTGTGGATGGATGGATCAAAGGTTCAGACTGGGTTGCATTTATTTAGATATGGTGATTAGCCAGGTTACTGTGTTTGCATCACAATGCTTAGTACTGTGGTTTGACTCCTGCCTGGGATGTGTTTTATGCAAAGACGGTATATTCTGCTTGTGTCTGTGTTAATTTTTGTAGGGGGACTCCAGTTTCTTCCCGTAGCTGAAAACATACCAGAAGATGAACTATGAGACCACCAAACTAACCAAGGTATGTATGCCTGCAGTGTAGTGGTATCCCAATCAGTGCCAGTTCTGTGCCTTACTCTTCTTGCTTGATGGAATAGATTCTGGACCCTCCATGACCCCGTGACCTTGAATATGATAAAATGGATATCAGGAAAGAAGATGAATGACAGCTGAATTAATGTTGCCACTAGGCTGAAAAAAAGGGCACATAGAACATAAGTCTCATATACACTTAGTGAGCAAAAACTGAGTACAATTGTAGGAAAGAAATAATACAAAAGGCAAAACTAAATATGCAATATACCACAAAGCATTTATTTTTATTAAGCAGGAGGATCTGGTGAAGGAAAATCTCCAAGCTAGCCAAGGATGACAGAAAGGAATTGGATAATAGACCTTGATATTTAATGGTATCTGATATCAGAAATATACTTATTTGAAAAAAAGAGATTGGGAATTCAAGAAAAGTGAAAGTACAACCCAGAAAATAAGCCTACTACTGGGAAGAGTAATACGTATGATGCAGACTCAGTTTCAGAGGGCACTGTTTGTAAAGAACAGAAAACGTCAGGTCTTACTTATGATAAAGAATGTAGTGGTAGATTTCCTGATGAATGTCTGATAAAATAGCTGGTAAGCTTTTCCACAATGCAGTACATTTCTAATGGAAGTAAGAGGAGAGAAAGAAGGCATATACTGGAATGCTATAGTCACAAAAGGTTCACAGACTGAGCGCTCTCCTCCCTAACAGATTTCCATTGGGAGTTCAAGGAGAGCAACTGCACTTTTCAGAACAGTGAAAATGCATGTGCGATTAGAAAGCAATACTAAAATCAAAGTGTCTGTATCTTGGCTAATTCCCCCTTTACCAATGTACAGAGATCTTGGAGTTAGTAAATATACGTAGTAGGGAGGTGCAGTCCCAATATCACCATTTAAAAGGTGCAGGGACTTACTCGTCCCCTCCCCCTAAAACAGTACTTTTACATGTATAACAGCAACTTTTGAAGTTTGCTGCTCTTTATAAATTGTATTACAGTTTCATAATTTCTGGACTCGTAGTATCAAGTCTCTAACTTAAGATAGAACAACGAGGTTAACAAAGGTGCTTGGACAGCAGTGATTACATATAGTGTACTCAGTATGAAAGGATAATTTCATAATGAAAGCGAGACAAAAAATAAGAGAGAGAAGGGCATTTAAAACTAGTTCAGTTATTAAAATTTCCTCATAATAATTCATGACATAATTAAAGATACCAGTGAGGAGCCAACGAAAAATGTTCTTTTCTCCCATTAAATGCCTCCATTTAGCAAATTAATAGTGTTAACAAGTTATATGGGACATTCCCTTGAATTAATTTTCCTGAAATGCAGCTGCAATTTGTAAAGTGCATGCAGCCTATAGCTATGGCACAAGGGTGCTTTCTTTTCCCAAAACACAGTAAGTTTTTTTTGGCATTAGAGAAGATGGAGGGGAGCTTACTAATGGGAAAAGAATTACTCTTGATCTTTCAAAATACAAGATACAGTGGAAATGTGAGATACTGGGAGACTATGACTTGAAGCTAACCTGCAGCACTGCAGTGAAATAACCAGAACTGGAAAAGAGTGACAAGGACTGGCTTGGCAGTTGGTGCAGAGGGCTAAGGCTGTGAGCTGTACTCATCAAACCAATCATTGACTACATCACCCCTTTCAGTGATACAGGATTGGAGTTGCTCAGTCTTCATTTGCTCTCTGTGAGATACTGAGCAAGTTACTTAACCAGACACTACTCTGCTCCTGGGTTGCCTCTGAAAAAGGGACTGTGTGCCCAGTGGGACTACCTGAGTAACCAATGTGTATTATTATGGTCTGATAATATTCCAGGATGCCTCCTTAATAGGCCCCAATAATATCTCAGGATGCCTTCCTATTAGCATGAAACATGACCTATCAGGACCACTAATTACCAGTTAACTATAGCTTCTAGACAGGCTTTGTGCCAAGTGAATGGAGGGCTGCAACTGTCATTCCTCTGCATAAGAGTGAGCCATCTATGGACCCAGTTAACTACAGACCCATAAGTCGGGTTCCTATCAGCATTTCGAATGTTGAAAACGCCAAATTTAATTTAATCGACCTGAAATGTTCGATATCTCAGAAGGGCGAACTGACGGAACATCGATTTCTTTCCCAGGGAAAGAAATTGGTGGGCTGTCATCGGAGTTTGCTATTTCCTTCACTGTGGTTCAGTCTCGGAGTTAGTATATTTAAGTAGGGGGATGTGGGGGCCGAAGCCTCTCACTTCTGTCAGTGTTTAAAGTATTGAAAAAAATTTTTTTTGCACGGAACACCGATTTCTTTCCCTGGGAAAGAAATCGATGTTCCGTCAGTTCGCTGTTTTGAGATTTCAAACATTTCAGTTAGATTAAATTGCATTCTGCATTTTCAGCATTCAGTATGCTGATATAGACCCCATAAGTCTGACTACTGTCATATGCAAAGCCATGGAAAGAATTATCATGGAAATGATAAACAATGATATCAGAAACCTTCAGGCACTGGATCCATCCTAGTTTGATTCTGTAAACTTACTCAGCCTAGTGGACTTTATGAAGGTCACCAAAGCAACTGACATGGGCAAAATGGTGCATTCTGCATGCCTTGACCTGGCCAAAGCATTCAATACAATACCTACTTAGGCATTGTAAACAAACTCATGAAATTAGGTATAAACCCCTATATCACCCACTGGATAGCTAACTTCCTCACAGATAGGTCCCATGAAGTTAGGATAGGAGGGCTGTATCTCCATAAAGAGGCCCGTCACTAACAGAGTCCCTCAAGGCTCAGTGCTGGAGTTGTTTGTTTTTAACTTCTATTTCTCTAAAGTTAAAGTCAGTGTCAAGGGGCTGACCAGATTACAGATGATTACAAACTAGGAGCTGTCACAGAGTCTCCCAAAGACACAAATACCCTCCAAGAAGGCCTGACACAGACTAATAACTAGTGCCAGAGCCACTCAATGCCACAAAATGTATCACAGAATCCTTTGGGAAGATGGCTACCACTGGAAACTACCACATTGATAATAGTTCCCTAAAAGTAGACCCAGTGGTCAGGGATTTAGGAACACATGTAGACAGTAACCTAGCCTTTGACCATCATTTGTCTATAGTAGTAAGGAGATCATTCTATGTTGCATAATTTATAAGCAAGGGAATTGCATCTAGGTCCAATGATGTCATTGTTTTGCTGCACTTGGCACTCATCAAACCAATCATTGACTACATCACCCCTTTCAGTATGTACCTGACCAGACATATGCAACAACTGGAGCAACCACAGTGGTTCCTCACAAAAAGAATACAGGGTCTAAACATCACATCCTGTACTGACTGCCTCAAAGCCCTATCCCTATACTCAGTCTCCTACAGACTGCTGAAAGGCAATCTGTACCTGATCTGCAAAGCATTCTCTGATCCCACTCTGATGGACCTGTTGCACACCCACAAAACAAACAGCATCCGAATTACCCAATCTAGCAACCTAAACCTCATTCTCAACATAAATAGTAGATGTTGGTGGGACAGATATGTGTCTCAGAGACTACCCATTCTCTGGAACAGGCTTTCCATCCCCATGAAGCAGTGTTCTTCCTAACCCAATTTAATAACTTGAACTAGTGGATAAAGAATCAGAAATCTACCCTTGATCTAAAAGCTGTGTCTCTAGTAGACAGAAGTTGTCTATAAATGCTTGACCACCTATGCCCCACCTACATACACCCCTTAAAATATCCCTAGGGTTTCAAAACGTGTCAGATACATTTGGGAAGCATGGCTAGACCGAAAAAGGCTTCCTGGGGTTGTTAACCTAGCAATCACCTATGAACCTAGGAATGAGAACTAAAGCTCAAATAACACTGTATCTCAATATTCAGTATTAGACAGTGTTTTACTGAAATTACCAAACACAGAATGTTAATAAAGGATCCCCAGACTATCTCCTTGACATGGAAGGATGGAGTCCATACTATGAACTAGGTAACCAGGGTCTGGTTACCTGCCCAGGCACCGGAGGGGGCAGTTAGGGTGGGGAGGAGCGAAGGGGGGTGACCTGCTTGAATCTTCCCAGGGAGGAGATGGTTGTAAGCAATCCATGGCACGTGGAACTGATTTAATTTCCCTGGCAGAGACTAGAGAAAGCACTGCTTGTGCTTCTAAGGGGTGGGGATGATTAGAGGAAATGTCCTTTGCAGAAGTGAGGTGATGGCCTACATGATCAGCCCACTGCATGACCACCTTCCCCACTTTGCCAAGTATATGGTAAGGTTAGTGCCAGCAAGAAAAAAATGAACCACTCCTGATGGTTGTCTGAATGATGGCCTCTCCCAGCTGACCATTACCTCACTGGTGAGGACATTAATGGGTCAGTTGGTTGGGTGGAGGTTAATAGTCATCATGCAGTACAGGTAAAAAAAAAAACAGTAAACAAAAAAACAGAATCCACAACAGGAGATGATCTGGCCTAATTTTTCTCTGTCTCATTACTTATTACATAGCCAAACCAGATTGATACCTGAAAATACTTCTAGATGCAAATATTCCAATATTCCACAGCTCAGTTAAGATCCCTGATTTTTTTCTGCCTAAAAAGGAAGAATCCAGCACCAAAATGACAAGCACAGTCTCACTAGAATAATCATTCCACTGTTCAGTATTCCTGAGATTGCTGCATACCAGCAACACTTAGCTATCCATTGCACTACTTCATATGAATGACATGTAACATAATAATGGCTTAACTGTTCTTTGTTTCCTAATGCAGATAATCTTATTACTAACACCAATTTAGGAATGTTGAAGGCACAGTTACAAAGGGACTTCCCCATCCTTCATTACTTCTTAGATTAAAGCAGCGTTAACAATGAATCCATAACAAAACTAGTGTTTTCCTGTCTAGCAACCAACAATTCTATTTAGCTAATAAAATCATACTCACAATGCAAGTAGAGATTTCAAAGAAAGTTATTTCAAAACTCAAATAATTTAACTTGTACCAGATAATAGATTTCCCCTAATCAAGCACTGTTCTTGACATTAAGTGATTAAATATGTGCTGAAGGCAAACATAAAGCAAGCAATTATGTACTCATTTGGTGGCTTTTGTTTGGTGAGGCTTTTTTCCTGCTCCAACTCCCCTATAACCATGAGGACCCGATCTTGTACCAGTTCATTAGTTCTGTGTTATTAACAGCATCATATAAGATTGGGATAGTGAAGGTTAGGGATTATGGCTGTCATTCATTGTGTCTTATACGATTTTTACAAGCTTTTAACAACCCTCAACACATTGGCTGAAAAGTGCAAAGTTTCCTGTACAAAGCCCAATGTAAATGTATGCTTCTATACATCCATATTTTCCAGCTAGAATCTGGATATCTCTTTAGTAGGTTTGCCCTCCCTGAGTTGCAAGCTGCAAAAGCCATACTTCTGAGTCTTTCCCAAATGGAGATCATAGAGCAGGGCTTGGAATTTCACCTCCACCAGACTGAATGGGGTAGCATCAGCTACTCAGTTCCCAGATCTTCATGGCTGTCTCATTCACTCCCAGGCCTTTAATCAAACCTACATTGGATTGAGTATAATCAGGTCTAAATATTCTAAAAGAACTGGAATAAAGAATTTTGAAGAAAAAAATTATTAGAAAATGTTATTACAAAGCGTGGAAAGGGCAGCCTCAGTGGTGCAGCAGTTAGCGTTGCCACCTCACAGCAAGAGGTTCTCCAGTTCGATCCTTGGCTGGGGTGCCTTCTGTGCGGAGTCTGCATGTCTTCCCTGTGGTCGTGTGGGTTCCCTCCGGGTGCACCAGTTTCTTCCCACATTCCAAAGACATGCTGTAGGTGGATTGGGCACTCTAAATTGGCCCTAGGAGTGAGTGCATGCATGTGTGTGCCTTCTGTGGAAGGTTGGGCGCCGGGCTGGCAACTCGACACCATAAAACTCCACTGCCAATCATGAGCAGACAGGTGATCTGCTGTGGCTGAAAGAAGAAGAATTACAAAGCATGGAAAAGGTAGTAGAGACCTTTTCAGAAAATGTGGCTACACATCAAGTGATCTATCATCAATAACAAGTGATAAATAAGGTTCTGTAAGAGAAAGAAGTTTGATATGGTTACTATGACTAACAAGAAAAAAGTGTTAAGAGTTCAAAAACAAACAACATTTTGCTACAAGAGTTAAAAACAAATGCTGATGTTATATTAGAACAATCAGGATTTTAAAGTAGTATGACAGCTTTAAAGAAGAAGAATATCAAGAAAGTGCAAAAAGTTGTGAAAGTTATTACAGTTTGAAGTGGAGAGTTGCCAAAGCCATAACAGACAATGCTGTTTTAAATACAGAGAACAGATAATAAAGCTAGGAAATTGTTTCTGTCCAGAGGGATGAAATAGATTAGCATAAAGCTGAGATGGCTCAGGTAGGAAGAATTGTGTCTAACTTTCAAGAGAATCATCAAAGCTTAGTAGCTGACTTTTAGTAACTGAAAATTTGAAAAAGTAAGCCAAACCAAGAAATTGCTGCTTTCTCCAGAAGGCTGTCCGAAATGTTTGAGTAAGTTAGAACAGTATAACAAAAAATAAACTTGAAAGTTAAAAAACAGGATGATGCAACAAGCACAACCAAGTAACTGTTAAAATAAAATTGATAAAGTTGTAGCTCAGTCTCAACAAAATCTAGGTTCTGTAAAGAAAGACAATGAAATTTTAGACAAAGTTATTGAAAAGGATGACCAGTTTACAAAAACTGTTTGAGGAACTAAAGAAAAACACTAAGACAAGTCAAAGGTAAATGGAGCTTGTCTTTGTAGATTTCAAAAAGATGAGAAAAAGGAAAAGCAAGCTAATGCTTGACCTTGAGAGACAAAAGAGAAAAAAGGCCAGTTTCAAGACAAATTTCCATATTTTCATAGTGGCAAAAAGGAAATATTGCAATCTATTCTTGACTTAAAAAATGTGCCAGAATCTGCAAACTGAAAATGAATTTTATTGAGAATATAACCGAGAACTTGATAGGGACTGTTGTTTGTAATAATGAAGCAGTCAGGGAGGCCACTACCTTGAAACAAAAGCAAGGAGCTTTGCCATGGTTTATGAAGCAAACTATGTCTGAAAAGGAAAATAAACACAAATTACATTTTTGTGAAATGCCTAAAAGAGAAGGTGGCATTGACTGGAGGTGATGAGGCACAAAAGTGTAAGAAAGTGAATTACATACAGTTGATCAGTACAGAAGCCAAAAGAAAAACATGCAAATTGAATAGAGGTCTTGCCGACATGCTGCAGAAAGAGAAACAAAACATGGATTATAAAATTTAAAAAAGTATATTGCCATTCTTGAACTAACCTCTAAGTGTAATAAATTAAAGACACAATTCAGAGCAAGGTTCATGAGAAATCTATAAAAACGGCAGAAACTGATTTGTAGGGTGCAGATAAGAATGAGCAAGCACTTGCATCCAAGAAGAAAAAAGTAGAAAGAGTTAAAGAATACAGACAAATCCTATAATGAAAAGATCTTGTCTGGAAGGTGTACAAGTGTACCCATAAAAAGAAAAAGGAATATGCAGCTAAAGGCTCACTAGCAAAGAAAATATGGACCTCACAAATTCAAGGATATGACTGATTATGGCAATCATGAAAAGTTAGCTTATTCAGAGATTATATTATTTTGTACTTGATAAGTCCAGAAAAAATGTATTTCACTATTATGGAATATTTTGAGAGAGCTTCAAGTCTTTTCAGGATATAAAATAAATGAAGATAACAGAAAGGCTATAGCAGTAAACTATATACCCACACATGAACTGGCTAATACCCATAGTTATGGGGACACAGTAAAATGAAGTATTTAAGAGTATGGATATAAAAGGATTGCATTATAACAGCTAAGGATATGTGGGCGAAGTCTTAAATAAAAATTGGGACACTGGCTTTTGATTAGAGATATGAATAGTAAAACAGAATCAGTGAAAGTGTTTCTAGTCCTTTTAGTTTTATATACAGGTCAGGGATATTTTTATCAACCACAGGAGAAGTAGTGGACAATAATTAATAAAGCAGTTGACTGGAATGAGGCCAAACAGAAGACTGAATTGCAAGACAGAGACCACCTTTATTCCAGGGATTGGTAACAGAGTATAGGCAAAAATGGAGAGAGGGGTGCTAAATGAAAAAAAACAGCTCTGGGTGGCTTTTTAGTTGAGTCTAAAACAGAAGCTGTTGTTAGAAAAGGATAATTAGTACAGTAAATAAGCTATTGTACGATAACTAATAATCAATCAGGGGAGGTATGAAAAGATGTGGAAGAGAAAATAGAAAGACAATCTGCAGGATTCACGAAGCCTCCGTGTAAGAGTTAGCAAGTCTTACACGGAGGCTGCAGTTAAACGGGTGATGTCAGCATGCCATGCATATTCATGAGGGCATGCTGAATCACACCCTAGGCTAACATGGTCCGTGTAGCAATGTTGGGGGCGTGTCCGCATGGCGAGACCTGCAAAGGGATATGCCCCCAGAAGAATCACAGTCCCAAAAGGAAACTCCCACGAGCGAGTCCTCGGAAATGTCAAGAAACACAACAGCACACATGTCCCTACAGACTATTAACCCAACTGAAATGTAAAATGTAAAAATGAACAGTTTAATTTTTTTTTTGTATTTCAAAAATGTTTGCCCGTAATTGCGCTCGTTTGCGCGGGTGTGCCCTTCGCTCAGCCACAGTTAGCAGTCATTGAAAAAGCATATAAGCTCCAAATATGCAAAATAAGCCAAGTAGCAATAGTGTAGCGGTAGAGACGTCGGCCAAAGAGGAGGCAGTCACGGTTAGAGCCCCACCAACATCATTTTTTTATTTTTAGTGAAATAAGCACGAAACAATCCCCTGACATATATGTATATATATACAATTATAATTTAAGTAAAATGCAATAAAATGGGCCATGTTTTTATGAAGAAATCTGACACAATAAAAAAATAAAATATTTTATAAGTGCCCATAGCTGAGCAGCGCTCTAACAAGCTGAGTATGTTTGCCCACAGGTGACCAGTGGTTTAACAGGTGTAATATGAGTGCCCGGAGTTGAGCAGCGCTTTAACACGCTGAAACTGTGTGCCCGTAGTTGCACAACATTTCTCACAGAGTAATATGTGTGCTCATAGCCAAATAACACATTAACCAGCATAACACGTTTGCGCGGAGCTGTGCAGCACGCCAACCGGATTACCGGAGGGCAACGTTGAGCAACCTGTATCAAAGCCGCCTTTAAACAGACACACCTCCTAGCCTGTCTAGACAGTAGTAAAATAAAAAAAAAAGCAATGCCCAGGCTCGAACCCAGGATACTGTGCATCATAGTCAAAGTACTGAACCACTAAGCCATGACAGCTGTACTGCAAACTGCAGTATTAGCATATATATAGGAATGAATGGAAATAGAAGCATGACAAAGCAGGTTTTGTGAAGCTGATACAATTCCAAAATGGCCAATCATAGATAAGTGCGGGGAAAATGGCATACATAAGCCCCATAGGTGGGAATACACAGCATAACTGATTGTGGAACCTATTTGCAGTCAGGATGGCAGGTGTAGGAGAGGGTAGTTGCTTTCGAGCACAGAGGTGGGGTGTTGAAGAGTCCAAATACATGGTTTGGCTCCTAGTCCACGATCATGAGGCTCAACTCATGCAGGGCCAGGTTCTATGGGGTGCATATAAGGCAGAGGCGTGGAACCGGTTGGCACATGATCTCACCAGTGCCACAGGCATACCAAGGACTGGTGAACAGGTCCATCACCACCATGTGGACCTGAAGAGACGGAAGCAGGACCAACTGAACCGTTGGATCCAGGAGGCCCGGCAAATGCCCAACGCCCCACTACTGAGTAAGTATCCATGTAATTATGTATGTAAGGAATTATCCTAGCTGATATTATGGAGATGTATGTTCCAATATTACTTCATTTATATTACAGCTGCAGGTGTGCATTCCACGAATCGGCGAGCCTATGGTGATAGGCTGGAGCGGTTGCGCCACCAGGCAGGTTAGTAATTATATTTCTGTAATTGTTATACAATATAAGTGAGACAGCTTGTAAAAGAGGTCAGTGTAGTCACATATTAATAAAGTTCAAATAACACTAGAAGAAAGATTCTGCTAGTACTGTATGATTAGATAAGTGATGCAGCCTGTAATCCAGAAATAAACATTAAACAAGTCTGAAATAGTGATTACCCACCTGAAGTGTAATATCAGATAACCTGCAGCAGACTGAAAATCAGTGGTAAACAAGCTAAAGATAATAGACATGTGTCAAATACATCCTCTTAGAAAATCTGCCATATGAAACAAGTGAGTCTGTTGGAAAGGATGGTTGTAATCAGGTATGACATGTTAATAACGCCTAGAATAAAGCACCAACTTGAATTGCAAAAATAAAACAAGTGAGTGTGAGAAAGAGGTATGACTCGACCAAGAAAGCTGTTATAACTTCTGAATAAAGTATACTGCAGTCAGTACATAATGAAATGAATGAGACAGCCACAGCCAAAAAGTGAAATGTATGAAATAAAGTACTGAAGCTGGAATGTGTCTGTCCCACAATTTGTATATGTTGCTGTACCCTTGCAATATGGAGATGGTATGGTTGTATGAAATAATGAACATCCACAGTTGTCTAGAGCCATATAAATGAAATGTAGCAGGATGCTGTACCTGAACATAGCCAGATATGAAATGTGCATGAATAAAAATGCAATGTATATTACTGTATCAGTAACAGTCCCATCACCAACATTCCTAAGGTTACATATAGGAAACTGTACTAAGACCTGTAGGGTATATATATCTGCAGCTACTAGAGATGTACAGCATATGTATATGTAGTTGAAGTTGTTAATGAAATATTTCTTCACCCTACCCTATATTCACAAATAATGGCATTCCACAACAAACTGGGTATGTGTATTCACAATCAATTCCTATGGACATTTGTCCTGTTGGTTCAAACATATTTTCATGTACGTTGCTGCATGTGCCCTGTTCACATATCCAAACCTGATGGCCTGTTGCCATCAATCGACCCTGCATGCTGTTGGATTGTGTACTGTTGTTCAAAATATGCATGTGTTATGCTTGCTGTTAAATGTTTGGAATTCATGGGTGTTTGGTTAATGGGAATACTGATGCATGCTGTTACAACTAATTTTGAATGGTATTGTTTGTTACTAACCCAAAATGTCATAAAATATTTCTAAACATAGGACAACAGGGAAGGCAGGTTCCAGTGGACCCACCTCTCCCACCTCTCCCACCTCAGCTGGCGAGTGCACCTGGCACTAGTGCCCAGGCCGGAACCTCCTCCGGTGTCCCTGTGCCACCTTCAGGTGGAAGCGCTGCAGGGGATGGGGCTCATCCCCCCTCTGCAAGCATGGCCAGAGGAGACCGTCCACTCACCCTCCAAAGTGTCCGGTCTGTGGTGCGTAGCGAGATCAGGCATTCTGTGCTTGAACCCCTACGCCAGCTTGAGGCTCAGGTGGCTCAACTCATGGGTGTCCCTGCTGCCCATCCTACACAGTCCCCAGTACAGCCCCGTCCTGGGCTGTGAAGGCACAGTGGCAACTGCCCATGGGTGGGGATCTCAGTTCCACTGCTGCCATCTGTGGACTCATGGGCTCGCGATATCCCAACATCCATCCCCGTCAATTATGTTCCCCCCCACATGTGTCATACTCAGCCTATGTATGCGTCTTGTTTGTCTTGTCTGTTAACCACCCCTACCTACCTCCCCAAATATACCTACTTCCTGTACCTCACATTCCACTCTCACCTGAAAAAAAAAATGGGCACTCTGTTCCCACAAAAAATTATGCCCCATACATAGCTGCCCATTTTGCAGACATGTCTGCTGGACATGTGAAGTGGTAATTACAATTGGCTGTACAACATATTTTGTTGTCCTCACCCCTCTCTCAGGGGTGGAAGGTGTCAAATTTCACACCAAATTACAGACATATGCACAGTTGTTGCTGATAAAGAAATGGGCAGCTATCGGCCTTTCCTACATCCTTCCTGCAAATCCCGAGCTTGTTTTCCTACTGCCCTACCCTCTTTGTGCCCCCTTTTTCAACACTGTCCTATCTCCCCATTTTCTTTTCTTTCAAAGAAATTAGCACGGGTGTGCGCGAGAGTAAGCACTTTTAAGCAGTAGTAAGCGGGTATGCGCTTGTGTGCCCTTAGCTAAGCGTGTGTGCGCAAAGCTAAGCGGCACTGCACATGCGTGAGCTCCACGCAAACCACCGCTAACCCACTTACAACTGCTTACAAGTGCCTTAGTCACTCTGAATGACAAGGCCTGTAGTCTGCTCAGCAGCAAAATAAAATTCCTCTGTTAGTCTCAAACCCAGGACCTTAGAAACACTAGTCTGCATGACTTACCACCAAGCCGAACTGGTATACAAGGACTTTGTGCTGAAAGCAATATATCATGAAATAGTAGGACTGAATGTAAAGGGAATATAGGAAGGCTATTACACAAAGCTGTTCTTGTATCTTTACTGGCAATTCTTGTGGATTTGTATAACATTAGTGTGAGAAGAGAAACAGCCATGCTAGTTGGTAGCTAGTAGGTAATAATGTGACAGTAGCATCTTGCAAACCACATACACTATCAGAGCAGGATAAACACTGCCATATTTGAACAGGTAAGAGGCCAGACCTCGCAAATGGGACTGATTTATAGGGATGTCCCTGATTTGAAAACAAATGGTAACTGTGCCCCACTGACTCCCTGTGAAATGTACTAACAGTAGGCAGAAAGGTGTTTTGTCCCACGTAATGGTAACTGTCAATTACTGAAAGTATGCACTACGTGCATGCAGAAATGGTGTATTAATACACATGCTCAAAATACCCCAAAGTCACAACTGCAGAATATCTGAAATATATCACGGGTGTATCCCACTGATATGGACTATTCCCTGAGGCTGATAAAAGATACACCTGAGAGTGAGTATCTGAGGCCTGCAAGTGTCACAAACTCACAGGCATAGCATTCTGTCTGCTGTCACACCGCTTGTGAATAGCTGTAGAATAGCTTCCACAAGCACACCCACATGTAGGTGTACAACCCACAAATATCAAAGGAGGTATCCAACTAATAACAGAAGGACAGTATAGCAGTTTACAAGCACTGCATGTGCCTGCTATCCATAACTGTTAGTACAAAGTACAAGGTGCCACTACTGCTCAGCAGTAAAATAAAATACCCTTGTAGGTGTCAAGCCCCACACCTTGGCCAGACCAGACTGCATGCAGTACTACCAAACCACAACAAACATATAAGGAATTGCTGCTGAAAGAAATATAGCAAGCATTACAAGGAGTGAATGTGAATGGAAAATAGGACAGCCATAGCAACACATTCCAGTAAAGACACCTAGCAGGCCTCCGAGGAGTGAATGTAAAGGCTAAATAGTGAAGCCATAGCAACAAATTGCAAGAGCTACTGCTGTAAACCAGTAACTCCACAAGTCCCACAGGAAAGCACATACTCCCATTTAAACAGTATTAGTTATTATTAGGTGTCAGTTAACATACACACTGAGAAGAATAAACTGGAGGAAGCAATAGTCAGGTGTCAGTACAACATGCATGTCAGTGCCTACAACACAGCCTGAGATATGAGAGACATACCAACCTTTACTCTCACACAACAGTGTCCACAGCATACCAGCATGGTCCCCACCTTGAAAATCTGAAAGGGCTATGCCTACCTCACCTAACATTTTATAGCACTGTCCTGAAATCACAGTGAGAACTGCAATTACCACACAGCAGGCTGCATGCAATTAGCAAATGCTGGCTAACAATTGGTGCAGAGGTCATCACATGCACATCTGCATATACCTACAAAGGCAGCCTGTACTCTCAGTCCACACATGCAATACATTCATTGCAACAGCCGGAGGGAGAGACAGAGAGAGAGAGAGAGAGAGAAAATAAATAAAAACAAAGAAATAAAAAAAACAAATAAGAGACACAGACTGCCAAAACTACAACATTACAGAACAGCAGGCTACCAAGCAGCAGTACCTCACAGGACAACTACAACAACTGAAAAGACCACAGAAATACCTCACAAAGAGGATTACTGGCCTCAAACAGATGCCTTATGCAGACCATCTCAAAAAACTACAGCTTGACTCCATGGAATATCGCCTACTCAGGGGTGATCTCTGCCTAACATACACAGCTATGTCAAACCTAGAGCTGTTGGACATGCATCACTTAAAGAAATCCCAATCCCTCTGAGCTACATGCTCTAGGGACCTTAACCTTGTCACCACAAGAAACAGAACATGCTGGAGGGATAGAGTCTTGTCCCAGACACTTCCCATACTCTGGAACAGACTACCTATCTATGTCAAACAGAGCTCCTCATTAGCACTCTTCAAGAAAGATCTTGATGATTGGATGGGAAATGGGGAATTCACCCCGGGGATCACGTCTGAGGCTCTGCTCAACAGGGGCATAGGAAAATACCTTTCTTGGGTGGCGAAAGCCAGGGTACATTTATTGGCTAAGCTTGTATGGGCCCTAGGGCCGATAGCCTAGTACCTACCTATGAACCTATGAACATATATAGATGGATAAAATATGTATATACACATATTATGTAATAGACACATACATATATAGATATATATAGATACATACACATATACAGACAGATATGAATGTGTACAGATATGTATGTATATGAATATCTCTCTCGCTATCTCTCACCCCTCTCTCTCTCTCTCTCTCTATATATATATATATATATATATATATATAGATATAGATACATATATATATACTGAGAGAGGCACAAGTGTGCAGATGTATTGCAACAGGTGCCTGGTGACAAAGGCATGTACTGAACACCAGTGCGGATACAGGAGTACCATACCCAATTCCCAAACACTTACACCACTAACCACCACATATGTGGTTGCCTGCCTACTACTGGATGTGTCAGGAGGGAACATGGGAAACAAGTGTACAATAGCCTCCCCTGTGATATTCACAGTGGCACACCAGTCTTGTAATACCTGTACATGGTACATGTCAGCAGAAATGGTGTGTCAGCTAGTGAAATGTAGGTCACTGTACCCCTCTACACCTCACAATGTCCTACATGGTATGTACCTCCCATGACAACTACAGAAAGGGAGAAGCATACAGTCATACCTAACAAACAGTGATAATGCCCTCAAACACATTACCTATGCAGAGTGACTGACAAAACCACAGATAGAGTGCCTCTCAAACTACTGACACAGAGCATACCACTGCTGGATATACATAGTTAAGTCACACCCATAAAAGTTGTCCAACAACCATGGTAACACCTCACAATATCCCCAGCATAAATGACCTATGTCTGTCATCCTTGGCACCGCAGTAAAGAGCACATGGTGGAGGTACAGGTTCCTACCCACCAATAGGCCATTCCCTGGAGTAAACCACCCAGCATTACGAAGCAAGGCTCCCCATTAGTAGATGTCAGACATACCCCTGTTGAATGTTATGCAGATAGGTAGTATGCCATATGAATCACCCTGTGTAACTGTTTGACAGGAGCACGTACAACCACATTACATGTGTCCCAAGGGACAGGGTAGCATAACAGTATGCTGCTGTAGGCCCAGGCCCAATAGCATACTACCTGCCAATGACACAATGCACACACACATGTACTCATTGCAATACCAACTATGTGAGGTGGAATGTGTGTGCCACTGACTGTGTGCAAGGTCTGTAATGGTGTGATTGCTCAGCATGACTTTGTGTCTGTCATGGTAGTGTGTGTCCTTGGTGTGAGGCCAGAGAAAGATGTGTCAGGTATTGGGATACAAACATACTACATTGCCATATGTTGTGCTGTGGTTCCCTGTATGTGACTGTGGTGTAGGTATGGTTATGGCAACAAAGACTACGGTGCATTACCAGTGACATTTGTACTGTGCATTGCATGCATTGCATGGGTTGACAATGTTCCCCATACATTACCTTGATACATACCCCCAGTGTGAGGCTGTGCATTGGACCTCAAGCAGTGTGCCGACTGCTGGAGTCTACTTGTTTGTTGTATGGAGTGTGCCAGGCACTGTCACAGAGTTGTCGGCTGAGCACTGATATGTGGTCATTTACATGTGTATCCCCCAATAGACAGACAGATGCTATATATGGCAATTCAGTGATATCACTGCAGTAGAGTTTTATGTGTGCCATATCACTTGCTCACATATTTTTCTTTTCCTTCCAGGGCAATGGTGCACCAGCGCAATCCCACGTACTCTGCTGCAGAGGAAGAGGAGATACACCAGAGCCTGGTGCAGGATTTTGCCACAGTCTTTTCCCGCACCAGCCAGAACCAGCAGGAGAGGGCTGCACTGTGGCAAGAGCTTGTCCGTCGGGTAAATGACATAGGCATGCACAACCGGACATATGAGCAGGTACGCCATCACTGCAGTGATTTAATAAGAAATGTCCGCCAGCGTGCGTCTGATATCCACAGGCAACAGCTTGCCACAGGTGGTGGGGTGGCTATATACCCCCCTCACCAGACTGGAGGGGCTCCTCCTAAGTGTTGTGGCTCCAGCCCAACAACAACAACATCCACACACATGTGTAAAAATGGAGGCTGGAACCACCCAGCAGGAGGACTTGGAGCATGCAAGTAACATGCCATATCTATAGTTGACTGTTCTCTACACTGGTAGTTTATGCATGTGTGAGGTATGTACTGTGTTTGTAGCTATTATCCTGGTAATTATTGTGCAAGAGTGATATTCTCAATATCAGCAGTAGACCTGTGAAAGCCAACTGTTGTACTACTGAACTGTATCATACTCACAGTATCAATGGCACAGTTGTGCCCACTGACAATGAATGTCTTATTTGTGCAGGTCCCTCTGGTGTAACAGCAAGGCAGCCAATCCATGCTGGTGAGTGTGTAATAACATTCCTTTAATACTTATGATAGTAATAGTAATAATACCCTAAAATGGTATTGCTATGTGTGTGATTGCAGGTGTGTCTGTTTCTGTGTGTTTGTATCTCATGTACTGAGGAGTGTGCATGTGTGCATGTGCACATGTGTGCATGTGTGCATGTGCGCATGTGTGCATGTGCCCATGTGTGCATGTGCCCATGTGTGCATGTGTGCATTTATGCATGTGTGCATGTGTGCATGTGTGCAGGTGCCCATGTGTGCATGTGCCCATGTGTGCATGTGTGCATGTGTGCATGTGCCCATGTGTGCATGTGTGCATGTGTACATGTGCCCATGTGTGCAAGTGTGCGTGTGCCCATGTGTGTATGTGTGCATGTGTGCATGTGTGGTAACATTGTGTGCACATTGTAAACTGTGTTTCCTGTCTTTTTCTCACAGGTTCTAGTGCTGCTCTGGTGGTGTGCAGCAGGGAACCTGAATCTGCTGCTGGGGATAGTGATAATGATGATACCTGTGTAATGGCACAGGGAGGTGTGCCAGGGTCCGTTGTTGATCACCCAATCGACAGTACACAGCTGTCAACCCCATCAATGCGCACAGTCATCCTGCCAATACATCCATTGCCACCAATATCCCTAAGTGATGGACAGCATACAGTGGGCATTCACCAGGGTAATGTGGTATCAGTGGCACATGCATCCCCTCACAGCAGCCATGGTCAGAGTACTGACATGGTACCACACAGGCAGATGTCCAGGGGTTCTCGTGGGAGCATCCGTGGTCGTACTGCCCCTGTCAGACATGCCCAAAGAGGTCTTTCAACCTCAGCTATGTTCTGGGCTGTAATGCAGGCACAGTCACGTATGGAACGGTACACCAGACAGGGTCTGAGGGAGCTGAGAGCACATCGCACTGCTATGAATGACACTATGCGTGTCGTTGCGGCTGCCATCCGTAATTTCACTGAGGTCATTGACAGACGTTGGGGGGACACATTAGATCTGTTCTACAACTACATGTCCATGAGCCAGGACAATGCAGGGCGGTTGAGGCGTTGACGTGGATGAATGCCAGCAACAGCAGCAGCTGGCAGTCATCATGGACAACAAACCCGCGGCCGCTCCCATAGTGCCAGTACCAGCCCCAGCAATGCTGGGTCTGTGCTGTCATCAGGCCGCCCTAGGAGACCACGTGCACATGGCTCTGGACAGTCCCAGCAGGGACATGTCTCCAGTCAACAACCACCTGCTTCTGATGACAGTACCCAGTCTGGCTTAGTACCTGATACTGTCCATAGCATCCCTGCCAGGCACAGGTACCATGTCCGTGGCCAGAGACAGTGATCTGTATGACCTGGCAGGTACAGTCTGTGGCTGTCCACAAACACCCATATATGGCGGCCACAAGGTGGAACTGTGTGCATGCATACACACATGCATAATGCTAACACCTAGGGCTAACACATACACGCACACACTGCATCAACATTGCCCCATCTTCTACGGTTGTCCCTCACTAACACACACACACAAATACATGTCGATTGGTTGTATCAGTGGCAGACTCAGGCATACCAAGTACACACCCTGTGCATATGATGAAACTGTGCCACCTCCTGCAATCTGTAACATCGATGCAGGACCGGTTAACATGGTGCTGATGCACAGGGTGACTACATAGATGTGTAGTAATATTATCATGTTGTCAACTGCACAGTGTAATGATATCATTGTGGGTATATCCCAGCATGCCTGATGCATTAACAGTATGATTGTCATTGTATTGTTTGGTACACCCCTATTAATTACCATAGTGTAATGTCTGCACATCTTTGCATTCTGCTGGTAAGGCTGTAAACAGAAGGACACCTACATAGGTAGCACAGGGGATAAGTAAATGGAAGTTATGATACTCAATGGTGGACATGTAAACCACAAGATGCATGCAGTACAACCTCTACTCTGCATGGAGAATGTTGATATCTGTGCAGTAATAGACAACAGGTTCAAGACTGCCAAGAGCACCCTAGCACTACCAGGTTACACCACATACCATGCTTGACAGCCCCAAAACACACAACTAACTATGACAGGAGGTGAGTCTCATTAAATGTCAGGGATACTGTGGTGGCAGGACAGGTAGCATACAGCCTACTAAGTTGGGGAATGCTGATTGAGGGCTCTGTGTCTGTTATTATAAATGTGTATTAGTTCTGGTTTAAGCGGTTGGGCTTCAGGCCAGTTATTTGACATTACAAAGGTTCATGGTCTGCACTCTTGTGGGAGGAGAGGCTGGACTCTGCCCGTCTGAGCTGGGAATTTCTGGCTAAAGGCTTATAGTGCCTGCATATTTGAACTGTTTCTTACTGAAATTGGTACACCTTGTTTGCTGTAGCATAGACTAGATCCATGCCTGCTGATTGTAGCTTTGTTTGTATGCTTGTTTGCTTGTTATTTCCCTGAAACACTAATTCCACCTGATATGCAGCTTTTCAGTGCCTCTGTGGATCCCTAGTGACATGTGCATTGCTTACTGTATGTGTGTCCTTGTTTCACTTGACAGAAAGTTAGTGTTTGTCATTTATGCAATTAAGTTACCTGTAACACATTGCATTTGAGATACCTGGCACTTGCTCACTAAAGCATTTATATATGCCAGCACTAACAAATTAAAAGCACTACACCCTCACAAACTCACCTTGTGTACCTTGTTCCCCATTGGCCCATTTTTGTTATGAATTATAAAGGAATTCCCAGTACTATCCTAGCATGTTCAAATGTCAGTTGTCAATCTCCTCCATGGTCCAGCTGGTGAATCTGGGAATCTGGCAATGTTACAACTGCCTCATTTACACAGTCAACCCTCTCCTCCTGCCAACAAATTCCACCACATGTGAGAGATGCAACCATATATCCAAACTGCAGGTTAAGCTCTCTCAACTCAGTACTGGCAAAACCTGTCAGGAGGAGAAGGAAACCATGGTCACTACAATTCCAGTCTCACATAGACCTACCACGACAGCAATCCAAACAAAAAAACACACACAACCATACTCGGAGTCTCTAAATAAAGGTCTGCCTATGCAGCAGACACCTCCAAAGCAGACACACAAGCAACCGCTACCCCAGAACAGAACGCGTGCAACACATAGCTCACAAAGCCAGTGTGCCGAACAGTCACAGCATGTAAAGCTAAACAGCACACCTGCTACACTTGTGATGGGTGCCTCTATCGTCAGGTACACTGATGTCCCGCTCACCAGGCTGAACAAGAAGAAGGTCATGGTGAGATGCCTGTCGGGCGCTATGATCTGCCACATAACACAAGCGCACAGGTCACTCCAAGGCATGTACAAATATGACTCAGTCAGTGTCAATGCCAGTGTGAATGACCTGAGACATACCTCCCTGGACTACATGATGAGAGACATAGAGGAGCTCTCTGAGCATGTGGCCCAGACTGGTATGATCCTGACCTTGAGTAGCATCTTACCCTCACCAAGAATGATGCCACAATATGTAAACAAGATGATCAATTCAGACAATTGGCTTATGTTTCAGTGTCATTCAAAGGGGATCCAATGCTTGTCAGCCTGGGATGACATGCTCAACAAGCCACACTGCTTTGCTAGGGACAGCTTGCACCTGTCACCCATGGGCTTTCGGATATTGGCAAAGGCTCTTGATACACCCATAGTGCCTTTTTTAGGCAAGGCTCAACAGACAAGACCACCTCCATAGGTATCACAAGGGATAGGAAACTAATAGTAATGCTACTCAATGCCAGCAGTGTAAACCTCAAGATGCATGTACTGGAAACTGTCCTTAGCATGGAGAACATCAATATCTGTGCAGTAACAGAATCCTGGTTCAAGGCCCCCAAAAGCACCCCAGCACTGGCAGGTTATACCTCATACCACGCTTGTCGGCAACATAACTTGCACTGAAATGGAACAGGAGGGGGAGTATCAATATTCATCAAAGATACATACACCTCCAGGTTGGTGGCATAGCATGAAGCATCAGAGACTATCCATGTGCAACTAACAGTGGGTAAGACTGCCTTCCAGTTCATAGCCTGGCACACACCACACTCCCAAACTCAGGTAACCCACTTGGCCTACTTAAGAATACATGTATATCTGCAGGTGTCTCCAAACAACAATATACTGGGCAGCTTCATTTACCCACACATAGACTGTGAGCATTACTGTAGCTCCAACACCCTAGGTGTAAAGTTCCTAGAATCCATACACTCAATTGTTATGGAATGACTTGTTACCACTCCCACAAGTGGGGAATACATGCTGCACCTGTTCATCACCAACATGTGGACTATATGCTCCAGACCAGAAGTGTATCCCTCGCTGGTAAGATGACACCATAGACTACTCTCACTGTATATTCACATACCAAATGCAGCCCCTGCACAGAAAACCACAGTCATAAAGTTGTGTAATGCAAATTACATGTATTCACATGAGGCAGTCTTCACACATGGGAACTATTTCAGGTCACAGGTACATATGTCTATGTGGCACACACATACCTTATGTGTGCATTGACATTATTGATATGATCTATGTCATACAATATTAAGAGCAACACCCCACACACATGGACAAACTGTGTGACAAAAACACACACGGCATTTGTAAGATTCAAACCCCTACCTAACTATGTTATGACACTTGAGAGAGACGCATTAGCAGAGCATGCTATTCACATTATTGGGAGGTTTCCCTTCTCCTGCTGTACTTATAGGGTGCTGACATCATCAGTGTTTAGAAAGAGGAATGTGCATCATGCAGTGTGTTCTTGTAGTTGGCAAAAGGGACATTTCTTTTACACAGAATTGCACACACACTATCCCCCCTCATCCAAACACACACATTGAGCATTTGCAGGATTCAAACCCCTACCTAACTATGTTATGACACTTGAGAGAAACGCATTAGTGGAACACGTTATTCGTATTACTGGGAGGCTTCCTTTCTCCTGCTGTACTTATAGGGTGCTGACATCATCAGTGTTTAGAAAGAGGAGTGTGCATCATTCAGTGTGTTCTTGTAGTTGGCAAAAGGGACATTTTTTTCACACAGAATTGCACACACACTAACCCCCCTCATCCAAACACACACACCCACTGAGCATTTTCAGGATTTAAACCCCTACCTAACTATGTTATGACACTTGTGAGAGACGCATTAGCGGAGCACTCTATCCAAATTACTGGGATGTGTACCTTCTCCTGCTGTACTTATAGGGTGCTGACATCATCATTGTTTAGAAAGAGGAGTGTGCATTATGCAGTGTGTTCTTCTAGTTGGCAGAAGGGACATTTCTTTCACACAGAATTGCACACACACTAACCCCCCTCACCCAAACACACACACACACACTGAGCATTTACAGGATTCAAACATGGATGTGACATTGCAAATTCAACCCCTGGGATCTCCGCTGTGTCCCTGCTTGACGGAGGCACAGCACACTAGCCTTACATGGTGCCTTCTGTGACCTACTTTACAGAGGCACAGTAGCCTACTGTACTGGGGAGGCAGATGCCAAGCACACTCTGGCTAAGCTTGTATTCCCTAGGGCAAACAGCCTAGTATTGACCTCTACACCCATATGTTTAATTTTCAGATGCACAATATTTGTTGCTGATACACTGTTTGCAGGTCTTTATTGCCATAGCTTTCCCTGTTTCTATGTACAACTTGTGTATCTGTGGAAGATGTTTGAATATGTGTGGGATCCACTATCTAGCTTATGTCTCTGTAGTCATTTAACTGTGTGCACTGGGCAGATTACTGTATTGTGGTTGGTTCCTGGTTTAACACATACAAATACCAGATATGTGTAGCCAACTACTAAACTGAGACATGGCCTAAGTGTGTGAGCATGCCCAGTTCAGGCATATTCCATGGCTTGTTGCCTGACATATGTCTCATTTATCAAAGTGTGCGAGCATGCCCAGTGTGTGCTTTCCATATGTTGAGATCTTCAGTCCACCACATTTGTGGGTGTGTCTGAACTTCAACAATATTTCACATTTATAGTTGTGTGTTGGGAGTCATGTTGTGCAAATACTGCCCAACTGCTTTGTGTCTGAACCCGACAGGGATTATACTGTGCCTGCAGGGTTTCCATGGGATAGTTTGCATACAGTTGTCAACATCCTTTCATACTGACCATACACTGTAATATTGTATAGTGTACTGGTTCAGTACTTTCACTGTGGTGGACAGTATCCTGGGTTTCAGTCCTATCACTGCTTTAAATATTCATAGTGAGCACACCAGACTGGTTAAGGGCCAGTTGTGCACATATGACCATGCTGCATTTTGTTCGGATATGGACTACTTACACCAGGCTTGTCCAACATTGGTAGTGTATTCCACAACTTGGGTGGACATTGACAAACACTAGCGATGTGCCCTAGGCCATTTCTACTGCTAGTCAGAGAGTGTGTTTGTCCTTCAACACACATTGTAACTGAAATTTGACATGACATATTTCAAGGTTAGTATACTGTGCCTCTGTCTACCCATGACATAACAGTGATACCCAGGGTAAACCTACCATCTCCCATCCACTCATCATGATTCCTGTTGAGGAGAGTCAATGAGGGACTCTCTGGCTAACCTGTACTGGGAGTTTACTCAAGAGTGGAGTGAGCTTCTGGGCTATGGATCAATCACTACAGCATGTCCTATGTATGTCAGTGTGGGGGTTCAGGCCTCTCATGTGCATAGCTCACTGGCATTCAGATTGTACAAGGTGCAGCATGTTCATTGATTCCAGCTTGGACATGGCTTTATACATCAGGCACAGATTGCCTCTGGGCAGGCAGTATGGCACTGTGTGGAGCTGCGGTTTGTTTAATCAGGCAACACATGGCATCTGTTTGAGCTTTTGATCCTCCTGGTGGGGTACTTTTGGGGTCTTTCCAGTTGCTGGAGGTGTCTGCTGAGGTACATCCCACAGGGGCCATTGTACTCAATTGTGAGGCTGATGAAGGATGACTGAAGAGGCACGATGACCTCCCCTGATCTAGATCTGAATACCTTCATGATTAGGTGGGTATATGGTATGTTTCTGTAACTACTACAGCCACATGGTTGTCAAATGCAATATATCTATCAAATTGTGTACCCAGGTCTCTTATTACTTCTAAAGTACTTAATGGGTTAACACCTATGTGGTAATTGGTGGGCACTTACTGTTTATCCACAGGGGATGACTATACACTTTTCTGCAATTAGCTTGATGACATGGCTCTGGCACCAGTTGTCTGTTTCTATGTGGCCCTTTTGTAGGATGCTTGTGTCAACTGGAGGGTCAGATAAGGTGCCCAGTTTGTAGTCCTATGCAAACTTGTTCAGACACAGTCCTTCCATGTTGACCTGTACCTATGGGAAATATATACCATACAAGGGAGGTCCCAGGACTGAGCCTTGTGGGATGCCAATTGTAGCTGGTTTGTAGTCTGACATGGCTGCAGCATGTCTGACCATGTCAGTTCTGTATTTGGGCTGGTTTGCAACCCATCTACTGACATAGGGGTTTATATTTAAGCTGGTGAGCTTATCAGTAATGAACACGTGGGGTATTGTATGGAAGGCTTTTGCAAGGTCCAGATAGGCTGTGTGGACCACATTCCCCTCATCAATGGCCTTGATGACTGTTTCAAATGAGTCAGACATGTTTAAGAGGCAGGATCTGCCCTTAAGAAAGCCACACTGGGTAGGGTCCAGTGTCTGTAGGTCCCCAATATCTTTATTGCTGAGGTCCATGAGGATCCTTTCCATAGCTTTGCAGACCAAGCTTGTCGGGATTCTGGGGTGATAGTTTGCAGTATCCATTCAGGCACCACCTTTGTGGAGAGGGACCACTGTTGCTGTACACTGCTCTTTGGGTACATATCCTGTGGTAAGACTGAAATTGAGCAGTAGTGTTATTTGGCATTCCATTCTTCTTGGAGTTCATGTTGGACACAGCCCAGGACACCATCTTGTACCATTGATGCTGTGTGTTTTGCTTTGAAGATGCTGCCTGTTACCTCAGCATCTGCAATGTCAGGGGGCCAGCACTCTGCTGGGATAGATATTTGTCATTTGGGGGGGGAGTTTGCACTGAACCTGTCAGGTTAGATGTTGGCAATGTGTGTGGGTTTGGTGTATTGTTTGTAATATTTGGTAATTCAAAGCATATCTGTGAATTCCCAACAAGGTTCCTACCATCAGTTAAGACAGCCTTGTGATTATCCTTAGTGTCCTGTACAATTTGTATCTCCATAGGTTCATAGGTTCATACTGGGCTATCTGCCCTAGGGCATTTATCAGCCTAGCCAGAGTGTGTGTGGCTTTCGCCACCCCTTGCTATGTGAATATTATGGCCATTTAGGGTTTACTTTACTGTGCCTCTGTCTAGATGTGACACACTGAAGACCCCCAGTGTAAATCTACGATCTCCCATCCACTTGGCAAGATTCCTGTTGAAGAGAGTCAGTGAGGGGCTCTGCCTAACATAGAGTAGGATTCTGTTCCAGAGTGTAGGGAGCCTCTGGGTTAGGAATCTGTCCCTCCAGCACATCCGATTTATTTATGTGTTGAGGTTGACATCTGTCGCCCTCGCGGCTCTGATGGCTTTGGATTTTTTGAGGTGGAGCATGTCCATCAATTCTGTATTGGACATGACCTTGTACATCGGGCATACATCACCTCTGAGTATGCAGTATGTGACTGCATACAGCTGGGGTGTTGTCAGCCAGGCAGCATATGACAAATGTTTGACACCCTTTATCCTCTTGGTGAGGTACTTTTGATTTCTTTCTAACTGCTGCAGGTGGTGGGTACGGTACATCCCAAATGGGGCATTGTACTCACTTATGGGCCTGATAAGAGAAGAGTATAGGGGCACAATGACCTCTCTTAATGTAGATGTGAATCCTTTCATGATAAGGTGGCCAATATAGGTGGTCTTCCTAGCCACGTTGGCAAAGTGAGTGTCGCATGTGGGGTTACTGTCCACTTGTGTCCTCGGTCCCTGATTACTTCTTCCATACGTAATGGATTACCACCTATGTGGTGATTTGTGAGTACCTTGTTTGGCATTTGGGGAGACATTCATACTCTCCAGTGTCTTCAGGAAGGCTGAGTGGTGTTCCTGGGTCTGAGAGGGTGGTCTGTAGCATGCTACAAACTGTACAGTGGTTTTGCCTACAGTTAGTTGCACATGGATGGTCTCTGATGCTTCATGGATTGTCAGTAACCTGGATGTGTGGGTATGTTTGCTGAATATGGATACTCCCACTCCTTTTGTGGTTTGGTCCAGGTTTTAGAGCCAAAAAGCATGATTTGATGTATAACCTGGTAGTGCTGGGGTGCTCTCCAAAGCCTTGATGCAGGTTTCCATCACTGCACAGACATCAATGTTCTCCATACTGGGGAGGGCCTCGAGAGCGTGCATCTTGTGGTTTAGACATCTGGCATTGAGCAGCATTACCCTCATGTTTTTTCCACTTATGTTTTCTGGGGAGGTGGGTTTGTCTTTTCAGCCTTGCCTACAAAAGGCACTATGGAGGTGGCAAGAGCCTTAGCCAATATCCAGACATACAGGGGTGACAGGTGCAAGCCATCCCTGGCAAAGCAGCGTGGCTTGTCAATCATGACAACCCAAGCAGGCACACATTGTATACCCTTGGAATGACACCAGTAATTGAGCCAATTGTTAAAGCTGATCATTCTGTGTTTGTACTGTGGCATCATTCTTGGTGGGGGTAGGATGCTGATCAGGTTCAGAGTCATACCGGCCTGGCCTACATAATCGGAGAGCTCCTCTATGTCTCTTTACATGTAGTCCAGGGAGGTACATCTCAGGTCATTCACACCAGTGTGGACAATGACTGAGTCATATTTGTACTTGCTTTGGAGTGACCTGCATGATTGTGTTATGTGGCAGATTGTAGCAGCCTACAGGCAGCTTACTGTACCCTTTTCCTTGTTCAGTCACGTGAGCGGGACATCATCCATGCATTCCTGACTGTGTTCATAGAATGCATTTATAAAGGGTTCTGAGGTGTGGCCCATATTTTCCACAGGCACAGGGCCTTTAATGGATTCCACATCAGTTTGGAGGAGTGCAACATTTCCTTTTCACATGTTTTTCCCTGTGGTTTTCTGGCCAGGGACTGTGGTCCGGATGTGAATATCCAGTGTGATTACTCTATGGTCTGATCTTACCAGTGAGGAATACACTTCTCATCTGGCCATAGAGTACCCATGTTGCTGATTATCACATCCAGTATGCTTACCCCTCTTGTGGGAGTGGTACATTGTTCCTGAGCATTTTGGTTTATGGATTCTAGGAACCTTTGGCCTAGGGTGTTGGTGCTGGAATAATGCTCCCAGTCTATGTTTGAGTATTTTCAGTCACCCAAAACAAAATAATGTTGTTTGGAGAGCTTGATATTTCCATGTGTTCCAACGTAGGCCAAGTGCAGTTCCTGGCATTAGGAGGGTAGTCTGTAGCAGGCTACAAACTGGCAAGCAGTCTTAGCCACTGTTACTTGAGCATGGATAATCCATGCTGCTTCTTGTTGTGGTACCAACATGGAGGTGTGGTTATCCTTGACAATTATTGCTACTCACCCTCCTTTTGTAGTTTGTTCCATGTTTTGGGGCTGTAAAGCATGGTATGAGGTGTAACCTGGTAGTGTTAGGGTGCTCTTGTGAGCCTTAACCCAGTTTTCTGTTACAGGACAGATATCAACATTCACCATGCTGAGGGGAGTTTAGACTGCATGCATCTTTCAGTTTGGACATCTGGCATTGGGTAGCATTACATCTAGGTTCTTATCCCTTGTGTTACCTATGGAGGTGGAGCATCGTGTCTTGCTCAGCATGTCATCCCAGGCTGGCACGCATTGGATCCTTTTTGACTAATGGCAATACTTAAGCCAGTTATTGTAATTGATCATCTTGTCTTCATATTGTGGCATCATGCTTGGTGAGGGTAGGATGTTAGTCATGGTCATCATGTTTGCATATACTACATGGTGTTATATTGCTTAACACATGGCAATCATGCCTCAGGTGGTGCTGCAGGGCTGTCTATGTTGGATGCACATACTACACTCCCAGGACATGTTTGATAGCAGGTTGTGTCAACTTAGGCATCCCTTTTACTATATGTGTGAGTCAGAGAGAGGTATCATTTCCTGGGTTCCTACTGAGCCAGTGTATGTGCTATGTGTTGCTGCTTTGCCAAGGCCAAGGCATACTGGGCACGCCTCCATCTGCCTACTGGGGCAGGCTCAGGTTGTTCCTCCTCCGAGTCACGCTCTGCCTGTGATTGGCTTGGCAATGGTGGGGGCTGTTTGGCCCAGTCCTATGCTGGTCCTGCTGCAGCTGTTTTCGCAGAATCATATTATGTAACATAGCACATACCATGATGATTTGGGTACATGTAGTTGGTGAGTACTGCAAGGCTCCACCAGATGTGTCCAGGCACTGGAACCGTGACTTGATCAGCCCAAACACACGCTCAATTACATTTCGTGTTTGTGCGTGTGCCTCATTATGGCGTTCTTGTTCAGGTGTGTGTGTGCATTTCTGATGGGTGTCATCAGCCATGGCTCCAGTGCATAGTCAGCATCTCCCACTAAGTGACCATGTGGGATGTCCCCATTGGCAAATGTCTGGTACAGCTGCGTCAGATGCCAGATATGGGAATCGTGGTAGCTTCCAGGGCAGCCAGCACACACATTCATTATTATGCCCTGGGCATCACACATGACCTGGCAGTTGATGGAGGGGAAGCCCTTGCAGTTAATGTAGGCCCTACCCCGCTCATCGGCTGGTGCTTTGATGCGTATATGCGTGCAGTCTATTGCACCCACTACCTCAGGGTATTCCGCTATTTGCTGGAAGAGACGCATATTGCTGTCCAATACCTCACAGGAATTGGGGAAATATACATGCTCACTGACATGTGCTGACATGGCATCCAGGAACTGGTGCAGTACCCTGGATGCTGATGCCTGTGATATCCCCATCATATCACCAGTTGGTCTCTGGAAGGTACCTGTTGCTAGTATTCTTAGGCCAACACATACCTTGGTTTCCACTGGGATGCGTTCCCCTCTGTTGGTTCTGTGTGTGAGGCATGGCCTGCACAGCTCAACAATTTGCTGCAGGAGGTTTCTGTCCACTCTATAGCGCTCCACTATCTCCAGCTCATGTAACCCCTGGTAGGTGACCCTGGGCCTGTACACTCTTCTCCGTCTCCTCACTGTGGGTTGTCTGGCAGCATTTGCATAGTCACCACCCTCAGCAAGTTGCATATGTCTCCTTATAACAGCTATGGCAGCCCCTAGCATTTTTGGTCTGAGTGAAGCTTTTTCAGTTTTCACTTCTAGCAGCTTACTCCTCTGTTGCAGTGTCTCTTGAGAGAAACATTCTGCACTGTTGTTTGCAGAGTTTTAAGTGCTGGGCTGGGCTACTGTTCTGCCTGTGTAATTGCCTGCTTCTCATTGTTTTCACCTGCTAGCTCTGCCAGTAATTTCTGCTAGCTTCCTACTACTTCCCATGCTTCCTTTTTCCCTTCTGTTTCCTCAGGGGGGAGCAACGCGCATACCAGCAAAAACACGCTCACAGTGGCTAACACACGTGCACACATGCTTAGACGGACTAGAATCTGCTTATTCGGGTTAAAATGCATGCCCACCAGTGCAAACAAGCATACAGGTGTTTAAACAGACTCCTCCATGCGTATTCTGCCTTAAACGCACGCCCTCACGCTTACACGCGCGCACTCTATCTTACTCGTGCCTACCAGCACGCACACGCGTGCATGCACGCCCAGCACGAAACTTTGGTGTTATCCATTGTGTACACCTTCCATTTCTTGGCTTTCCCATGCCTACTTGTTGACACTCCTCTTTCCATGATATGTGACTGACAGCTTTCACATGCCACTGTCCTCCAATGAGCTGCATTCCTTTCATACATTCCCCCTGTGATGTCACCTATCTCCTACTCTGTTACTCCCCCTTATCCTACTCCTACACTGCACGGATTGTGCTCATTTTCTATGTAACAGTACGATTCACTATCCTACCACTCATTTACATAGGACTGCCTACTAATCCTTAGTTACATGTCTTACACTCAGCTTCCCCCCTTAGCAACCCCTACTCGGTGGCCATGTTGTTTTACCCTGCTATTCCCTTCCATTGTATACTCATGCTTTGCATAAACCCACATTTGTGGGTTTAATAGTTTTATTTTTTGGTTTTTTATAGCGCAGCCGGTTTGCGCGATGCTGCGCTACGTTTAAACATCGGAGATCACCGAAAAAAAAAATATTTTTATTTCATGTTTGCATCAAGGTACATTGCCAGTGGCCACATATTTGGCCATTGGCATGCTGCCTGCAACATTTGCAAACTTTATTTGGAGCTGACAAGGCTCCATTGTGTTATTTGCAGAACGGTACTCAATTATCAACTGAGTACATTTCTGCAGATAACACGGCTCTTACACGGGCAGGTTTCTGCTTCCTGGATCGCAAAATTACCTCATTTGCATGCCTTTTGGCTGCAAGTGAGGTAATTAGCATATCCACGCCCTGCCCGTGTAAGAGCCGTTTTAGGTGCTCTCTTACACGCACATTCAGGCTGTTCCTGGATCGCGATGGCTACATGGAGTCTTACACTGCTCTTAGACTCCGTGCAAGCCATCATGAATCCTGCCCAATATATGAAGCAGCAGTGGGAATATGTGTATGGCTCTCAAGTATGCTACAAAGTGCAGAAGGCTTAGGACTTTTGTGTGGAAGTGTTTGCATAAGTATTTTTCATACCCCAAGCAGGCTTCAAAGAATTCTTCCTCAGGTAAATAACAATTGCTGGAGGTTTGATTGGAAAGAGAGATGTAATTTAGAACATGATTTTTAGGAATCTAACAAGTTGGCAGATTAAAAAAAACTACTAAGTGCTTTCTCAAAAAATTTGTGGGAGCAAATGATTGTAACTACTGAAATTATTTTGAGCTGGTATAGAGGATCTGAATTCCCTAGACATAGTAAAGCTTTGATAAGTTTAGTGTTACTGGCCTCAGGAGATAAAAGCAATTACTACAAAATGGAAATCAAAATCTAAACCATCCATAACCGAAGGTCTGAATATTTTAAAGGAGATAAAAGAAATGGAGGTGGGATCTTTAAAAAAAACGAGTAAATCACATAGAAATAAATATAATTTGTGTGAACAATATATGCAGAATAATGTTCAGGAAGAGGAGTAAAATTAAAGGGAAGGCATGACTTGAGATTTTAGTGTTGTAGTGAATGATGATTTTTAAAAAATATATATAATTCAGGAAACCAGTGAAAATGTTTACAATGGTTTGTTTTCTTTTCTAAACCTGGATGCATACCCATGTCATTGTTAGAACTGTATACATTTAATAAAAGTGTTTAAAAAAAGAAATCCAAAAGTTATAATTACTTTGTTTGAAAATGGTGTGGAAAAAAAGAATGAAATGGTTCATAAACAGTATGCTATCAGTCTAGACATTTAACTAGGAGCCATATGGCACCTGAGTTGGGGGAATATGTAATATGACATGGTGTAGTAAGGCAGCAGACAGAGATGAGCATGGGGTTAAATTGCCTATAACAAACTCCTGATGTGTAGTTAGGCTAAGACTGCCTATAGAAGATCTGCAAGGTAGAGTCTGGCTGGAGTTTGTAGAGCTGCCTAAAGTTAAAACCCACCAGAGTCTAAAAAATGACAGATCATTATTTTTCTGCAGTGAATGCACTGCATGGCATATTTTTTTAAGTAAAATGAAGAAGGGGTCTAAATGGTGAGGCTGTGGGTGACAGCCTGAGTACAGTATTACTGGTTCAAAGATTCATAGACAAGTACTAGGTAGCTGGCCTTGTGGATAAGTTGATGTCTAGACAATTTCATTTTCAAAAGTGAGAATACATCCATGTATCTTGTGCCTGTGAGGTAAACACCTTAAACATTATATCAAGCCCCAACCTTTGAAGGGAAGGTGTAGCGCTACTGAGTAAGAGGTGTTCGTGACTGGCTGTGAGAAACAGCCTGAGTGCAGTGCTGAGGAGAGGCATATAGTGCCTGAATAAGGAAGGGGTCCTCACAAGTGGCAGTTGGAGACTGCCTGAGTGCAGTAATGTAAGTATGCATAGCATGCCTAGGACTAAAGGCCACAGTAGAAAGAAACTCCACTGGAAGTGGAGTTTATGTTGAAAGTAAGAGTAAGTAAAATGGACAGAAGGCCAAAGTACATGGGAGTTCCTGAAGCATTACAGGAAGGAAACCATTGGCAGGGCTGTGTTAAGTCTGAGTAGCTGTACCATGTAGAAAAATTGTTTTATTTGTAGAAATAAACTTAATTGAAAAAGTCAGATTTATGTTTTAAAGCTGAAGATTTACAATAGTTTCATTAAATGAAAAGCTGACTGATTTGTGTGTGAAGCTTTTACATAATAGAGAAATGTATGTTTTGTGAGCTAATAATCCCATTGTACCGCAATATACACTTATATATATGAAGAGAGAGAGTGATAGACCACACGGAAAACTTGTGAGTAACAAAGCTGCTGGCTGGGAATCTGACTAAAAGATCTAAATAATCCACTAACCAGACATGTTCTACACTGCAGAAACCTTTGAGAAATATGTTTTCCACAAAGTGGCCCACTTGAAGGCAACACAGGAGCTATACTTCAGAAAAGGAAGCTAGAGTAGCAAATATACCTAAAAGCTTACTGGCACCCAGGACTGAACACAAACTGCTTCATCAAATCCCTATTTAACTTAGGAAACGGAACCATAATAGTCTTTACTAACTGTTAGAAACATTTTTTATTCCTTTATTATATTTCAATTAGCATTATATTCACACTGGTTGACTATTACATACTATACTACAGTACTATGTAGGGAAAAAATTAGGCACAGACTTAAAATCACTTTTATGATTACATGTGACACTGCCTTCTAAAACAGAGTTCTCTCATTTCAAATTCTAGTGCATTTGTCAGGAATAGTATTACTAGTAAGCATCAGTATTAAAACTTTCCTGCATTAAGTTATACAAGATTTTAATACTGGTTTACATGCACTCATTGTTTAATTTTGCAAAATCTGTTTTTTTTTTCCGGTCTGTCATGTTTGTATATTTATTATTTAGTGGAGTTAACCATATGAATACCCCAAATGCCATTGTACTGTTCTTTCTATTTATTTATTACATTTGTTTACCGGGAAATTCTGACTGGACATGAGTCCTTTTTCAACGGAGGCCCGGGGACAAAAACTCCAACAAGTACAAAATTAGAGAGTTGTACAATAGAGCAAGTTTATAATATAATGTTACATTAGTAGATGATCTATCAGTAATCATTCTGCACTTTTCTGATGAAGCCTCACCTACTTATTGGAAAAAGCTCTTTAGACTCCTGAGGTTATTATTTTGTTCTAGTTCCTTACTTCCATTAGTTTCAATGACAGCAGTAAACTGATGATGTTTCTCAAGGCCAAAATGTACCTTTTACTTCATGTCATAATCATATCTTTTAGTTCACAGATGGTACAGTGGTAATGTTGCTGTCTCCCAGCAAGAGGTTCTCTGGTTCATTTCTCAGCTGGGGTGCTTTTTGTGCAGTCTGCAGTCCTCCTTGCATTTGTGTGGGTTTCTTCTAGGTGCTCTGGCTTCCTCCCACATTACAAAGACATGTGTCAGGCGCATTCCTCCCTGGGCATCTGCTGAAAATTGGCTTCATTCCAAGTCAGACTTTCCTGGTTTATAAGTAATAATAATAATAAATGTAATTAGCCTGAATTTATGTGGACTGATGAAATGCTGCCTGCCCTGATTAGATTCATCACTTCCTATTAATTAGCCCTAGCTTCACACATTTAGTTTAAATCTCTTCAACAAAGATTCACACATTTGTGATATCCCTTCCATCATAGACTCAGCTTGTGTTAGTTTACGACCAGTAACATCTGCACTGGTTTAGCATATTTTTATACTCTCCCCAGACAGCTCTGCAAAGGTTTTTTGTAACAGGCACTGGTACAAGACACACTTACTGGAGGCTGACTGGTTATCATGGTGGGAGCTACACTTTGCTGTTTTATAGCGATTACTACCGTGACAACTAGGATTTATAACACATGCTAACAACTTCTTAGAATGTACCTGTTTTGAAATCATTTGGATGGAACAAACTGAAACAGTTGTCACTTATCTCTCTTCTCAGTTAACCCTGTTTGGTTCACTGTCATAGAATGCTGCAGTTTATCTAAGTTAGACCTAGCACATACACAACCCTTTCTTTTCTCTCCGAAGACACATATATTTGATATATCACTAAAAAGTTGAATTCATCCTGTCATGGAAAGGGTGGTATGCTTCTGATATAAATGATACAATGTAGGTGCTCCCAGTCATAGGTTCAGCCAGATTATCCTGACTAGCTGCAATTATAATTACTACAGTATAATACTTTAGGATTTTAATTTGACTGCTTGTCACATATTTTTTAGTATTTATTGCCCCATTTAAACATGACAAATAGCATCTAGTTATCACATCACAGATACAATGATGTACCAATGGTTATACATAGCGAGGGACAAGATTTATATAAAGTATATAAATCAACCCCTAGCCACATGGGATAGAAATGCAACACATAAGCTCTAACCTATTAGCTACTTATAGGAGTAGATATGCAGAACAGGTATGAAAGGTGAGACTGGACCTGCTGTAGCTTGGATGAACAGCCTATGACATACATTCATGTCCCCAGCATGAACTAATTAACAATGATCTCTCGTGTTAAAGCAGGCAAATACTGCATGTCATATAAACTAGATTTAGATCTGACAAAACTTGTTTAAAGCAAAATCACTCATCTATTTATTTTTCAGTTAAGAAGTTTTGATTACTAAACAAGTTATAATTGCTTGATTGCTTTGAAGTTTTAACTGAGCTAGTCTACAGTGCTTGATTCAAAGCAATCAAGCAATTATAACATGTTTAAAACTGCTTGATTGCTTTGAAGTTTCAACTGACCTTGTCTACAGTACTTGATTCATTTTCCTGATTTTTTTAGGATTCTCTGCCAGCAGCTTTGCTGCTCACAAGTACCAGTTTTCCCTGTGGTCTATTGTTTTTTTCTTATGGGAGGATCATAAGATCATAAGAAGTTACTATGCTATTGGCCCTGAGGCCCTTACAAGTCTAGATAAGAAATTATCCCCTGTTCCAACAAGTCAGCACCCAGTGCCACTGTCCAGCAGGGACACAGGTGGAATCCCAGGGTTGTATTTTCTGGAGGGTGTCCACATCACTAGGGGAATTGATGACAGCACCCAACTTGCAGTCATCTGCAAACTTGGTCAGCCATAACCCACTGGTTTTGGCCTGTACCTCAGAAAAGTATGTCTCAAACAACAGAGGCCCCAAGACTGATCCCTGGGGTACACCACTCATTACGGGTCTACTGCTTGAGGTGGCTTCCCCTATTTTGACTAGGTGGGTTCTATCAGTGAGCTAGTCTGCTACCCATCTGGTAACATATGGATTGATGCCTAGTTGAGAGAGTTTATCTATTGTACCTGAGTGGGGAATAACATTGAAGGCTTTGGCCAGGTAAAGGTAGGCGGTGTGCACCATCTTCCCCTCGTCCATGGATTTGGTGACTGCCTCAAAGAAGTCGACCAAATTTAATAGGTATGACCTCCCTTGATGAAACCAAGCTGTGTGGGATTGAGTGTTTCGAGGTTGCCAATGTCCTTGTTAATGAGGTCCATGATAATCTGTTCCATGGCCTTGCAGATCAGGCTAGTTAGGCTGATGGGTCAATAATTTCCTGAATCAGTGAGCACTCTGCCTTTGTGAAAAGGGATGACAGTGGCTGTCCTACACTCAGCTCAGACAAAGCTGGTACTCAGGCTTTGGTTGCCTGAGTTCATGTAGGATGCAGCCTGGGATGTTATCTGGTCCCATGGAGACTGTATCTTTTTGCCTTTGAGAGGGCAGTGATGACCTGCTCCCTATGAATAAGGGGAGGTTTCAGGTGCTGGGGATGCACTGATTTACTAATGGGGGACATAGGGGGTGAAGTTTTCACTGAACATGTCTGCCAGCAGGTTGGCTATATCTCCAGTGTTTGTGTATATGGTGTCCTTGACCACCAGTTCTGAGCAGATCTGGGTGCTTCCTTTGAGATTGCGGACATATGTGTAGAAGGCCTTATGATTGTCTTTAGTAGATGTGGTCAGTTTGGACCCAAAGTTTGCTTTGGAGGATTTCACTAGTGCTCTTATTTGCTTGTTCAGGCTAAGACAAGATTGCTTCCAATTATGCACCTGATCCTTCTTCATCCTGGATAGCAATGTTTTCCTTTTATTATAGAGTTTATTTATTGCAGATGTCCACTAGACAGGTTTACTCTTCCTTGAGGATGGTGACTTCATCCTGTCGGGTATTCCTGATTCCATGCAGCTATATAAATGCTCATACAGTACTTTGGTGTAAGCTTGGACATATGTGCCAGTTCTTATGGAGGGGAGGGGGCTGTGAAGCTGATTATACCTTCCCTCAGGAGGTTGTAATCAGCTTTGAAGAAGTTGTTTTGTTTGACCTTAGCTGGGGGTTCGGGGAAGATGGTAACTTCAAAAGTTACCGCTTTGTTGTCGGATCTTACCAGGGATGATGACACTGTAGGGCTGCTGCAGCAGTTACTTATGTTGGTTAATACCAAGTCAAAGATATTTTCACCTCTTGTGGGGGTGTCAACCAGCTTATCCAAGGCATTTGCACTGACAAAATCAAGGAATCTCTGGGCATTTGTCTTTTGACATGAGAATTTCTTCCAGTCTATGGTTGGATAGTTGAAGTCGCCCAGGATCAGGGTAAAGGGTTGAATCCTGATAGATTCAAAGTGGTCCAGATAGATGGAGTGGGCATCTTGAGTCAAAGATGGGAGCCTGTAGTTAGCTCTGATTTGAATAGGGGTCTTTTCAATTGTTAACTGCACCTGAAGTATTTCCTGTGCATCATACTGTTTGACCAGCCTGCAGGTGTATATGTCTTAAATATATATTGCAACTCCACAACCTTTTGCTTTGCTGCCCACAGTTTGGGGTCTGAATGTATGATAGGATGAGTAACCTGGCATGGCCGGGGTGCTCTCTGCAACTTTGAACTATGTTTTTGTGACTGCATTAATGTCTGCATCTTCCAGGGTTAAGAATGCTTGCAATGAGTGCAATTTCATGCTTAGACTCCTAGCGCTTAGCAGTATGACCTTTAATTTACGTTTTGATGAAATTTTCATGTTGGTAGTTTTGACCTCATGGCATTGCCTAAAAAAGGCACTATGGGCGAGGCAAGAGTCTTTGCCAGGGGCCTGAAGCCCAAGGGAGACAGATGCAGGCCATCTCTGGCAAAGCATCGTGATTTGTCAATCATGTCATCCCAGGCTGTCAGGTACTGGATCCCCTTGGAATGACATCAGAAATTAAGCCAATTGTTAAAGTCAATCATTTTCTGTTTGTACTGAGGCATCATTCTGTGTGACTGTAGAATGCTGCTTAAGGCAAGGAACATATCTGCCTGGGACACATATTCATCGAGCTCAGTCATGTTGCTCTTCATATAGTCCAGGGAGGTATGTCTCAAGTCATTCACGCCAACATGGACTATGACAGAGTCATAACAGTACCTGTTGAAAGACTTGAGTGCATGGGTGATATGGTGGAGTCTAGCAACTGACAAACAACTAACCATGACTTTCTCCTTATCCAGCCTGGTGAGGGGCACATCTGTGTGTCTCAAAATGGAGTCTCCTATGACTAATGGCTGTGAGACACAGGTGTGTGGACTATGTAGGGTTTGTGGTGTGGCGTGCAGTGGAGTTCGCATCTGTTTTTGCCTCAGAGGTCTCTTTTGTTTGGGTATGTTTTTGTTGAGGACCATTGCATATGTGGGGGGAGAGGGTTGTGTAGGTGGGGGCTGTGTTGGAGGTGTGGTGTTTATGTTGACAGGCTTCTCAGTGCCAGATATACCAGCTTGTGGGGGATAGAGCAATGACTTTAGGTTTTTGATGTAATTGCATCTCTCACAAATTATGTTCCTAGGTGGTAGTAGTAGAGGATTGTCCATGTACATGAGGCAGTTGCTACACTGTCTCAGAATGCTGATATCAACCAGACTGGCAGGAGAAATTATCCATCCATATTTGTCAGAAACTGAAGGAGAGAGGCCAGAGAGAGCTAAGAGGGTTAAGGATGGAAGGTCTAAGAGTAGCACTATTAGGTGATCACACAAGTGCTACTAAGAGAAAATTTTTACCTGGAATACCTCAAAATGGGTTAAAAACCATGCAGCTGCAGCTCTGGATGCTGCAAACCTGTATCCAGACTATGCTACTCAATTTAAGGGATGGGAACACAGTAAAACTCACAAAGAAGTACAGATTAACCACTTACAGACAAATAAACTGAACTCACAGTGTGAAAAAATACAGTTAAACAGTAATGAAATTCTGTAAAATAAAGTTAAACAGTAATGAATTGCAGTAATTTGCAATAGAATATAGTTAAACAGTAAAGAATGCAGTTAAATCAGTAAAATTGCTTTAAAACAATGCAAATGTGATAAATTAGCTCACAACTGCAACAGTAAAAACAGCTGAAATAAAGCAGCAATTCAGTAGAATACTGTCATCAATTTAATAAGGCAACCAACAAGCAGTAACAAATTCGGCAAACTAAATGCAGTTGAACTCCTAAGCACAAGCAGCAAAATGAAGTAGGAAGAGG